>NW_028277858.1:300000-600000 GCF_059751315.1 Micrasema longulum | reverse complement strand
TTACGCCATTTCAAATTTAGACTGAGCTTATGAATCTGGGATCTCAATAAAGACAAAGTATTGAACTAAAATTTATTATAATGGTTTGAAGATAATAAATTTAACAAGGAAGTGGCCGCGGCAGAATCTTAGTTTTTTGTTTTTGAAAAGAAATATAAGCATTTTAAATCACATAAATTTTTGTAAAATTTTCCTTTATTTCTATGTAAAATTATGCAATCGGTAATACCATAAAAAATTAAAAATTATCGAAATAGTTTATTTAAAACCTTTTTTTATAGAATTGTATTTTTTAATTTTTTTAATACCATAATTCTAGTTGTAATATTAAATTTTAAACAATATCTTATTTGGGTTTTTACTACATTCAGACCGGCCCTTTGGCGGCCACAGACGGACGTGTTTTCTGTGCTCTACATTTTAATGCTTTTTAAAACTTGAACTTATTTTGAAGCACTATTATACTTAATCATGTTATTCCACAAACTTAATGCTGATTCGATGAATAATATAAATAGACCTTTGTCAGATTTGGTCAAAGAGAGAAAGTATACCTAAATATTTAAATTTTCAGATTATTTCCTAAAAGTCGTAAATAACATGTGCTGGAAAATGGAAATCGAGTTGTGGTAGAGTGGGATTTAAACCTCGGACCTTTGGCCCGCGAGTCCACAATACTACCACTGGACCACAACCCGGTTCGTTCTTGTTATGCATATATTTAATTAAGCGTCATTAATAATCCCACATCTTTTTTTGTCAATGGAGCGTTTTGACATAAATATCTGGAGCATAAAGCCTCAGATAAACTTTATTCGATCTACAACACAAACTAGAAAACCATAAGGTATACATATACTTATTGAACTAAAATTTCATCAAATAATACAGAATATGTGCGTTTTATTAATAGAATATAAAAGAAATATGACAAAAATGTTCTTTGACAACGGTTCTTGCTGAGTATCGTAAGCGACACAATGTGCATTTAAAATAATTTTACTGATCCTTATGTTTTGCCTAGTCAACATTGTAGATCACTGTAATTTACGATAGGGTCAAAAAATCAATATTGTGTGTAATATTTTTTGTAATTATCAAATTGAGGCGGTGCGTCTAGTCATTTAGGGCGCTTGCGATAAATAAACACTATTCGAGCCAAATTGTCGGTTACGATGTTTTGGTGATCATGGCTCGATATATACATTTGACAAAGAAGCACAATAAAAAAATAAAATACAAATTGTCATCTTGGTGGTGAAAAGAATAGTATGCATTTATCTCTTTTTCAACAGGTTTTTACGAAACGTTTTCTTTCAAAATCAGTAGTATATAAGTACGGTATTTAATATTTCACAGTTTCATTAATCCAGCTTAATAAGTGTCAATATTATGACAGAAAGATGTATTTTTTGCCAACTAATGTCAACTAAACATATTACAACAGAGATGAAGAACACTTTAGATAAGGGAATATAGAAGTCTAGGCATCTACAGGGCTTATGACCTGTCATTGACTGGTTTAAGTGGCCACTTAACACACCGTGTAACTTCATCTCTGTTGTAATACGTTAATATTTTTCATAACTATACAACAAGAGGATCTAAAAATATAAGACTGGAAAAGAAATGAAAAGCAATGTCGCAGAACTGCCTTATGTACAGGGGAATAAAGTTATTTGAAAAAAGCCAGAAAGCATAAAACATGAAAATAGTGCAAATATATTTAAAATAAAATGTAAAGACTGGGTTATTTATATCATAATTGGTGAATACACATAAGTTAATAGATAAGTGTACATATAAAAGAACAGTTTGAATATTAGGATAGTAAGTAAAATTAGGATAGTAAGTGTAGAATAGTAATAAATAATGTTAGAATAAGTATAGATTTCAATATTGTGCTGTACATATTATATTAGACTATGTTTATCATAGAAATAAATAAAAAAATAATGATATTAACAGCTCCCTAGGGGGTTAAACCCAGCCCTTGCCTACAAAAATTTTGAATGAACTCAAAAATATTGTCAGTGTCAACCAAACAGTTTTTTTAAATCATGATATTGTGGCTCAGTTTTTGTCACCACTAAGATGACAAAATATCTGTTTCTAGAAAAGTTAAAGATTCTTATTTGTTTAAAATATTTAACGTGTTTTCATTGGCTTGTTTCAATCATATGATGTCGATATAAGTAGGTAGAACATACTGAAGTAAGATACAGATAGTATATAAGTTAAGTATACCGTCTCGATACAGACAGATGAAGAACACGTTCATAATCGAGGCACTGGAATAAAACAGTAGATGGCCTTTAAAGACTTTATTCGCAATTTGACATTTTGTTGCTCTAAACATTCAATTGTCTCGTGAGCTGCATGTGCACTTGCATTATCTTGGTAGAGGATGATTCGTCATTCGGGGTTGGTTTTTTGAAGCTCAGCGATGACTTCCGGCAAGGAAATGGGTGTATACCAATCGGCAGTAACAGTTCTTTGGTCTTGCAGAGGAATTGTTGCTACATGACCTGCTTTTGAAAAAAATGACGCAACCATCTTGTTGGGACACACTTCGAGAACGGATGACTTATGTCGACTTTTCTTCACTTTGGAACATCCAAATAGACGGTTGGCGTTTATTTTCGGGTTCATTCTACGGTTGTCTTTGCGATTGGTATACACTCATTTATTTATACAAATATTATACAATTTATTGTTTTTATATTCATATTCTGATTTGTAATAAATTAAATCCGTGGTAAGTTGGAACATAACTCAATTTTTTAAAATACTTTTTTAAAAGTAGACCTTTTAATGGAAAAATCATGAAATCTGAGATTAAAAGTAATGGCAACCCAAAATTGTGTACTTAGGTACACAGGTCATGCTTAGGCATGGTCGAAATGGATGACTTATGAACACAGAAATAGATAAAGTTTGTAAACTTACAATATCTGTTGACGCTTGGTTTAGTTCTTGTTGAGCTTTAGAGAGGGCATCTTGAGCTGCTGAACGATCGATACTTTCTACAGGGTGAGCTTCTTCAGCCAATACCTGCAATTACAATTCAGGGTTAATTAATGTTACTTTTTAAAAATATGATGTTAAGTAGCTACATAGCTTCTTCTTTACTTTTATCTTTGGTAGGGGCTCAGAGGTACAATTACCTGAACAGAAGAATCTTCATTGATGGTAACTGTTCCTGATGAAACGAAGATTTTGTTTACTTTGCCATCATTTTCATATACCGTGACAATACCTGGCTTCAAGACAGCTGTAAACACAATATAAATACATTATTGTGAGATTTTATGAATGTTTTTTCAAAAAATATGGGTTAATATAATAACACCTATCAAAAGAAGAAAATACCTATAAAATAAGTTAGTGAAGCATGTAGTTACTAATTTAAAAAATATATATATATCTACCTACACATACTGAAATTTTACTAAGAAATATGAATACAAACAATAAACTTTAAAAGGAACTATAGATTTTTCAAATTATTATTTTTTTAAATTGTAATTTGACGAATCGTAACTATTATATTTCTTTAAACAAATAAATATTTGTATTCATATGATCAATTAATCTTTTTTCTTATTTGTCCATTTTTAAAATGTTAACATTCTATAATTACAAAAAATGGCTGAATTTATAGTAAAGCAAAAACCTTACCAAGGGTAGGCACGTGTTTCGGAAGAATACCAAAAGCTCCACTGAATGAGGGAACATCAACTTGCTTTACATTCGCGTTGTCATAAAATACCTGAAAAGAAAACCGCATAGTTAATCAATGTTTTTAAAACTATCTAGAGCCTGACTACAAAAGGGATATAATATTAGAATAGAATAGATGATTCTAAAAGGTGTAAAATGATTTAAGTAGTTTAAATATTAAAAATATTTGCTTAATATCAACACTAGTCCAGATGACGTATGTCCCAAACTCAAAAAGTACAAGTATTCAAAAGGCCATGAAAGTTTATAAAGTTAAATTTGATAAGTATTTCATTACATTTCACCATTAATGGCTTTAGTAATAAGTAGTGGTCGAGATCTGTCAATATAACTTAATAGAAATATTAGTTGAATTTCTTCGACTTCGAAACTTATTCTCAATTGAAAATGACAGTTTACGAGCCAAATTCTCATAATTTGCGGGAGGTTTTAATTTTTTGCTTCAATAAGAAGAAATCTGCAGTCGAGGCTCATCAAACACTCTCAAATACTAATGGTAAGGGCAGTATTAGTGAAAGAACATGTTGTGAGTGGTTTTTACACTTCAAGAACGGTGATTTTCACATCAATGACCGCCATAGCGGTGGAAAAGAGAAGATTTTCGAAGATGCAAAATTGGAGGCATTACTTGATGAAGACTCGTGTCAAAGTCAAGAAGAATTAGAACGATCATTGGGAGTAACTCAACAAGCAATTTCAAAGCTCTTCAAAACCATGGGAATGATTCAGAAGCGAGGAAATTGAAAGACAAACGGCCACAATACAGTGAGAGACACGATAAAGTGATTTTGCAGCATGTCCCATGTTGAGAAAGTGGTCAAGACATACTCGGAAACGTTGAAATGGTAAGTCTTAACCGGAAACGGAAACTCGGAAACGTTGAATCGGTAACCGCACCCGCCACAGTCTCCAGACATTGCTCCCTCAGACTATAACTTGTTTCCATCAATGACACAAAGCCTTGTTGACCAGCATTCCGGTTTTATGAAGAAGTAAACAATTGTATCGATTCGTTGATCGCTCCAAAAGATGACCGTTTTTTTCAACACGGGATTCGTACACTGCCCGAAAGATGGGAGAAAGTAGTGGCTGGCGATGGACAATACTTTGAATCATAAATGTAAAACGGGTTTTTACAATATGGCCTCAATTTAAAAAAAAAAAAAAAAAGCAGTGGAAGTGAAATTGTAAATCTATGTACAATTTTTAGGATTAAAAATGAGCACATACAAAACGGCTCGCAGTTGGTGTCACATCATTTTGACATCAAACGTCGTGCCCGCCAAGTGCACTTCTAGCAAATATTGCGCACAAGTATGGTGCGATAACGTAATACGAGCCGTTTGTCCTATAGGGCGCGAAATGTTTTGATTTTAGGTAATTCAAAATATGCGTATTTTAAAAATTAGAAAATTTATCCGATGTCGTGTAGAAAAACTATTACAGGTGCAATTGTAAATTTTGCTCATTTAAAGAAATTTTAAAATGCAAAAATACACTATTGTGTCACGGTTGCGACCATTTCTGTTTTGCATGACTCTTGCGAAGCCGTTTTTTTTTTCACTACTCCTACGTAGTACTCTTATTCATCCGTGTTTCTACACGGATGAATAAGAGTAGGTTTGAGTCCATTCAAAACAGACGTCGCCGTCCAAATGCCCTAGGATTATCGGGTGTTACGATACGAGTAGCATCAGAGTAGATATCTAAGTGGACTCGGATCGTGTCAATGCGGCTTTAGTACACCGAAACAAGATATTTATTATAAAAAGTATTTATTGAAGCATAATGACAATAATGTTAATATTTTGATACTATTAAGGAAATCTATAAGAATTCTAACACCTATTTCAGCAGGTTTCACACTCTGAAAAGCACTGTGAGAACAAAACATTTACAACAGATAACAATCTTTGGACTCATTTAGCAATGAAATATGTTTCTCTTACTTGATTGGCAGCAGCAAAGGTAAAGGACATTTCATCGGCGTATCCACGACTTTGGAGGGCACGAAAAGCCCCAACACGCCCTGCCAATAACCGAGCTCCGCGAATTGTGAACGCCATTATCAATCTGCAATAAAAACAAATCGACTTAGCATTTTGATAACTTTGTGCAATAAGATTCAATGGTTATCACTATGGTGGAAAAAAATGACAACTGTAGACAAAATCAATAAATTCAGGAACTGACAATAACAAATATTGTTACAAACATAATAATGAGTAGAAAAATGAACCATTCAAAATTTATGCTACTATGATAGGATTACATTAAAAACATATTAAAAGATTAAATACATGCCTAGAAACTTTTTGTAAATCGTTATGTAATACAAATTTAAGGTTATGTTTTGCCCATAGACAGGAATAAAAAATATTCAACTAGTTATAAATTGAAGACTTTACAAAGAGGTTGAGAATAAAAACACATTTTTTAGTTACGAAATATAAAATAACCTACCAAATCGAAAATAGCCCGGTTGACAGAAAGATGGAGAATGAATTGTGAAGATAGTTGCAAATGACAACCCGCAACTCAAGGTAACCAACGAAAGGAAATAAAATCCAGTGCTGTAAATGGATTAAGTTAATTTGAGTTCAGTACTTACTTATGCAGCAAAAATTAGGACCACATTTTTTTTAAAGGGTGATGACGTCACATCATACGTTACAAGTCCTACTGCATACTAAGCTATCATGTGAATTTTTTTCAGGTGGTTTTTTTTAAATTTCAAAAAATTTCACAAGTTATTTAAATCGCGTATATACCTACATACAACAAGTATTGTTGAAAGGCGTTAAGTGAAAATATAATTTGATAGGTGCGTTTTTTTAACAACGTTTATATACTTTATAAGGTATTGTCATATTTCCATGTTTTTTTTTTCATCCTTGACGTACATTGCCAACAGTTTGACCGCCTTTTTTTACCTAACGGGTGTGGAATTAACATAGGATGACGAAAAGGAGTTGGCTAGCGGCAGATAAGCTTACAGGTAATTTATGGACCCAGTAAAGTAAAGGTGCATAAAGCACTGTGTTGGTACTCTAATTGCAGTGTATCTAGATTCTTTCTGTTACAGGAGGTAAGGCAATCAGTCTTACGTTTCAGGAGCCAGTCCAGGAACTATGAAATACTGCAGCGTAGAATCACCTTTTACAAATAGTTCACGTCCACCCTGCCAGTATTTGAACCCTGGACCTCAAGAATCGTAGAAGAAAGCGTCAACTACTACACAATATAACTATCAATGTATAGAGATAAGATTTAAAAACAAGCGCATGTAAAGCGTCTCGTGAGTCACGTTACTTGGACGTTACACGTCATTAATATTTATTTATTTAACTCAATATATAATACAAATACCTACATAGTTTACAAAAAATGTTTATACAATAGGCACATTTAATAACATTTCCTTTTTATTTATGGATGTAGCCACTCCATTAGCCCACAGGCACGTTCCGGAGTGTGAGTGTATTTTATATGTATATATTTATTAAATTAAATTGGTATATTAAATTGTCTTTAACATTACGCATTGTATGTGTACCTCTTAACTTAAATCAATAAGTAATTTAATGTTATTTCTTCTTTTACATATTATTTATCAGAAAACATTCAATATTAAAGTTTTTGTAAAAGGAGATCAAGAGATATAAATAGTTTGTATTGAAAAACTGAATCCTATTCGATCACGTAAATGTCACCCATTTTGTTTGTTTACATGGGAACTCACGTAAAAAAACACATACAGTAATGATTGATATCAAACTTTCGATAGTGTTCATTTAATCTATATACGAGTGTATACTCAATATAGCAAAACATTGCTGGGTTTAGTTCGTAGTTACTAAGTTAAAATTCCTGTAGCGCACATTGAAGAACTGATACATATAAAGTGTGTAACAAGTTTATGTATCTTTAATTATGTTCACTTTATTATCATATCAACATTTTTAATCGATCAACAATATAATAAAAATCCCTCTCCTCCACTCCTTTACTCTATTTCCTTATCTCTAACCTTCTTGCTCTATTTTTCTCTTGTCTTTTGTTATATATTATTTTTTCTCTTCACTGTGTAACATGTCTCTTACTTGTACTATTAATCTGTGATGTCTCTCATTATATTTGTGGAAATTGACGTAAATAGTGAGAAAACAAATCTACGAATTTTTTGTTTTTAATAAAATTGTTTAATAAACTTTTTATTTTTTACGTCTCGGAGAAACAGATGTAATCGACATCATATTTACACGGGTTTGCAGGATATTCCTCTCAATTAAACTGGAATTGAATAAAATTAAATGAATTGACAAATCTTACATTTTTGTCTGTACTATTTTTATGTTACAACAGTTGTTTTCCTAAATAAATAAAAAATATATACATATTTATAAATTATACGTGTAACATACCAACGAGCCAAAAAGCGCTAAAAATAAACAAATTTACTCATTAAATTCATGCCTTTTATTTAATTGCGTATTTTAATGAACAATTATTTAAATGAACTCGTTAAAAGCGCCTATTTAAATAATTTCCGATTTCAGCCGAAACTAAAACAGAAGCCGAAATTAGGTTTCGGTTTTGGTTTTGGCTGAAAATCTTATTTTGGTCAATCACTAGTAGTTATATACTAATATTGATAAGACAATATTTTAAAGAACTAAAACTACTTATTAAATAAACATTATTGGATAAATACAAAGTATAGATAAATATAATAATGAAAATACGTATTTTTAGTTCCATTCTACTTTTATTTATAATTTTCACCAGTGACTGGGTTTATTATACTAACAATACATGTCGCTTGAACATAAATGATAAAGAAATATACATAATAAAAACTAATAATAATAATACACAAGAATATAATTCATACGTGTACCAATTATATGAACACTTTTCACAGATAGTCATGTATTTATTGGTGATTACATATGTATATTTCTCTAAAAATCTCTTACTACACTATTTTATGTAAACATTTATTTTTCTGTTAAAAATTTACGTAGCATTTTAAATTCCTAATTTATAAACTAGTTTTTTCGTTATTTTAAAACTTTTAAATTAAATTCCATATAAATTTGTATCGCACAAATGAAAAGATAAATAAATCATTTATGTAAATATCGGACTTGGAAATAAGCTTGTAATATTATTATATTTCCAAATGTTATCTGCACCTGTCTACCAGTTGTCAGAATTAGGCCAATAACCCACGGTAAAAGGTAAATCACTTGCACTTTTATTAGACACACTAAAAAACATCACGTTCATTAAGCTTATTATAATCGTAGGTAGGTATATTGGCATTCACTCTCTTGAAAATGGAAGCCAAGAAACGTGGATTTTATTTTTTTAAATACCAAAAAGTTGTAAGTACCTACATTTACTTAATATTGAAGTATTTTTATATGCATAAATTATCTTACCACTGTGATATTCACCAGTTTGAAAATGATCGTTAGATGGCGAAAGAGCTAATTGGTTAAATAAATAAGTGGAAGCGTCCAAGTAATTTTAATTTATAACTTACTAGCTTTTATCCGCGGCTTCGCGCACGTGGTATAAGAAAGAAATTATTTAGGTAATTAATTACTTGTGTCGTTTACCAATAAGAATTTTCCCGATGGAATGATATATTTTATCGGGATTAAATGTAGCTTGGCATAGAATTAACCAGGAGCATAGAATCATATTTGAATACACCGGACTGTGGACCGAAAAACCCCCCCACTTTGCCTCAATTTCACCGCGCGCATGCGTGAAGTCACCGCGTAATGTTGCCAGATCGTGAAAAATACAATAATAACACAAATATAAGATTATTATATTTATATGTATTTCTTAATTTCTCTAACATTGTATTGTACACGCAAAAACATTGATTGACAAAACAAGTAGACAAAGTAAAGGGTCATTTAATAAAAGTAATTGAATTAATGAACTTTGAACTAAAAAAATAAACAAATTTTATTTGACATAAAACGGATATTTTTGTGTCATATTAAATAATATTTGATGTTTTAAAGATAATGTCGGTCAAATGTCCGCCACGGCGTAGTTTAATCCGAGAGGTCTAATTTTCGTTAGTTCTCTCATTACGCGGACAGGCGCCGTAGTGCAGTTGGTTAGACGGCCAACTGTGAAACTGGCGTCGCAGGTTCGATTCCCGTCAGTTGCAAGAAAGAAATCCGAATAAGATTTTTTTCTCAATTGGTCTGAGTGTTTTTGGTGTATTTTTCATTACCTCTTTCCATATCCCCTCTATCCCACCTGCTGACAAGCCTCAAAATAGAGGCTTAGCGGGTTATTCCTTTTAAAAAAATAGATGGCCAAAGTAGAGTAAAAATTTGACTACCCCAACAACACTAACAAAATGTCCATTTTGTTTTCTTTGACAATCTGACAGGTGGATTTTTTATTTTTTTAAATAATGCATTTGCTACTTACATATGCATTTACACATGAAATGTGATCCCATCCTGTTTCTTTTTGATCCCCGTAGTATTTCTACACTTTAAAACGACACAACACGGCATAGTTGAATTCAAATCTGGAGTTGTGTACTGAGCGACGTAATGATCAAAACGTAGAACAACTCCATAAGGAGTAGTTTAGTTGCCTTCTGTTTGATGCGCGTATGCGGTTTCTGGACTATTTTTAATTCTATGTAGCTTGGTCTTACAACTATCGCTATGAAAGACATACGATTATCCGTTAGTTTATGGTGACGTAGCATCGTTATTCTGTTTGTTATAAAACCAAAACGAAAAGCAAACCCAACTAACTATTATTCTCTACCTTCCATAACTCCTTTCACAAATACAATAGTTACTGGATACTCCACCCTGATGCTGCAAAAACAATTAAAAATCCATACAACTTTCGGTCAAAGAGAATCAGCCTACTACTCGGTTTAAATGTACAATTTACTTCCATTATCCATAAGGACAATTAATAAGTAATCACAATATAAAATTGCTATTAAGAAATGGATAGTGGAGGTGGGTTGCGCACGGATCGATGAGTGGATCAAGCCAAATAGGTAAAAATTTGTGTACTGTTTATGAAATTTGGTCTACAGGTCTATATCATTTTCGTTTTTATTGCTTATTACGTTAATTAAATTAATTACGTTTTTATTTTATTATTATTATGTTAACTTTGTTAAATAACTAATTTAAGGCATGTTTTACTTATTGTAAAATGTTGCCCCCGGCACGGGACACCCCAGTGAAGGAACATTATTATGTATAAAAAAAAATAATACCAACATTATAAAGTATAAATAAATAAATAAACCAAAAATAATATATTTTTTTTTAAAGCAAGCCAATGAGGAACTTCAGCCCTGCGGGAAATTAGATTAAAAAAATGTTTTCTTGCGAACGGTAAAAATTGAAGCATTAAATTGTACTGTAAAATTTCTTAAAAATGTACGAAAAAAAAAAGCACTACTTTGAATGACGTCACTGGTTCATATGAACCATCCAATGATATGAGAGCTTTGAAGGATATCCGGTTTGGTCACCGTAAATGAACCAATCGGAAGAACTGTCATAAAACAACCTCTGACGTCACACGCGGAGCTATTTCAGAAATACAAAACATTACAAAATCATAGCGCTGATAATACAATATAGAAAATAAAATTGGCTTAGTTTAATATTCTATTAACAAATAAAATAATAAAAAAAGACATTGAACTTCTTCATTATTGAAGTTCGAAGAGTTCATTTCAAAATAATTCTTGTTGAAATCCTCGTACTTATTTTCAAATAATATTGCTTATTGTTGATATACTTGTGCTATATATTTTTCTCATCGTACCCTTTTCAAAATTTAATGAAAATTAATTAATTATTTATTTAACATTTTATGCACGTATACAATTTACATACATGGCCGGGTATATTTCCTTAAGGTAATTTCTTCCGACCAAGTCAAACCGTTCAGTTTGAGAAAATTACAAGTGCATGGTCATATTATAGGTAAAGAATTTTATTATTTTATACAAAATTTAAAACGAACTAAAAATTTACACTGTACTATGAAGAGAGGAGAGGGGATGGGAGGGAAAGAAAAAGGAGAAACGATCAACTCAAACGTTTAGATAATGACATTTCAATTTGGGATGAAAAATAAGTATCCTATTTTACTTTTCACCTCTCCGCCTATCCCTATGCAAAAAAATATGTCAATCGGTTGCTGAAGGAAACAAAAACAAACACACTTTCGCACTTATAATATTAGTATGGATGGATATTAAAATATAAGTTATTATGTACATAATTCCAATGGATTTCTATCAAGAATAAATTGTCAATAATTAACATGAACCGATTTTCAAGGGTTGTTCAAACTACAATATTTAATTGTTTTGGACTGGCACCTGAAGCGTAAGACTGATCGCATTACTTTTATGTAACATATGATCGAGATGTACTGCATTTGATTTACCAATGCAGTGCCTCATGGACCCAGTGGTCTGGGTGCGGAAATGGATGGTGAATATAATCTTTATCTCATGAGTATATTCAGGTAAATTTGTGGTTTTTCTTCATGATACTACTACTAGTACCTACGTACCTAATTGAAATGAAAAGTTTCCAGCTTGTATACTCGTTTCAAAGGCCTTGATTGCAATAGGAAATAATAATTACCCACAACTGAATCACACCGTAAAACTACGGGATAAGAGATATTTAAATCGTATCAAATTGAAGTCTTCATGCATTCAATTTATTCAACTATAATTAATGAAAGGATTTATCTGCAACCTTCAAAAATCTCTTTATTTTTAATAAAAGACTCCCGGCACGTTTTGAGGTCTTTAATAAATCATACACATAGTTTTTAGAATGACTAACTTTGAAGACAGTATATTATATCAACGTTCATCAAATGAGGATCATCGATCAAATTGTCTGAAAATAACGAGACAAATAATAATGGCGTATAACATTGTACATACAAAATATAATGTGATGTAAGTTTTAAGTATTAGTTATATATGATATTTGAGCGTGGTGACTGTCAGCCTATACAAGAGCCGGAGCGTTTTTTTTAGCTTTTATAGATAGTTTTTGAAATAATATTTTACACAATAAAACGTCAATTATCAAAAAATATTCGACCCGATAAACTATCAACTAATAGTTTCCCATCGGGAGCTCAGACATTAGTTTGAAATATTATTAAATATGAGAATACAGACAAAATATTGTAGAAGTAAGAAGTAAGTACAAAATAATAAACAAGTATATTTTATGGTTTTGATGCCTTTAAAAGAAAAATTGTACCCATAAAAAACCATTAAAAAATATTACAGAATAAACATATCCGTATATATTACGTTTTTGATATTTAAAAAATGAAAAATAGTACCTACTCTAAACTGCAACTAAAACAAAATAAGTAAATAACAACAACAACATCAACAAACCATCTCGCCGTCTCTTTGTAGTGGTAGACAGAGAGGATAGAACGCCACAACACTCTATTCCATATCATTATGTCTTTCCATACAGACTTCGCTTCCTCTACATTAATACATCTTATCATAAAAATAAAAGCACAAAAAACTATATTTAAGAATAAACATTTACATATTATGATTTTGATGCTTTAAAATAAAATAATATTCAAAACTTCAACTAAAACAAGATATGGAATTTTTAAAAATACGTCACAAAAATTAATTAAATTAATATCTGCAGAAAATATTTTAAAATTAAATAGTTAGTACTGATAAATGAAGGAAATTAGGAAAATAGAGAAGGAAAAAGGTGATAATTATAAAAAGAAATAATATATTGACATAATATGCACGTAAAAAAAACAAAAACCCAGTTTGCCAACCGAAACGCGCGTTTTACAGCATTAAAAAAACAGTAGATTGGCAGTTGGAAATAAAGACGTAAAAAGTAAAAATAAAAGCAGGGAATAAAAAAAAAAACATTGTAAAACAAATCACAATAACGTACAATATTTTGTATTTTATATGTAGTATGTACCAAGGGCGAATTGTCCATATAATCGATTACGCGCAGCTTACCATTAATTTGACTGTCAATAATAATGTTTTATAGGAGTTTTAATTTTGGAAAAATAAACATTTTTTACAAATTAACGTCACGTTAAATATCTTTCTCAAAAAATAAATATAAACATCTAAAAGCGCATCCAGTGCATAGCCCGTTCCCAATATTCCCAGTGAATTGCCGATTACTGCTGCTTATTGCTCCATACAAAATGTATACTGTATTTTAACATCGCAAAAGCAGTCGGTGTTCTTTTCCTTCTTGAGTATGCTCGAAAATTACATATATTATTTGAGATTATTATTTATTTTGTAAACGAATTTAAACTGTATTTATTAAATGGTATGTATTAAATAAGCATGTTAGATTGTTCTTAGAATTTTGACACGGAACCTAACCCTTTACCTTCCATTATGTTTGTGTTCATTTTACGCCGATTTTTTTACGCCAGTGTCTCTCGCAACGGAACCCCGGCGTAAAACGACGTTTACCTGTATTTTTGTTATAATTATTTTTTTATACATTTTATTTTCATAAACTTTTGCACGTACGAACTGTATTAAAATAATAAAGAATATACCTACATATTTCGCTAAGTTATTAATTGTTGTTTAGGTGTATGGTAATAATTGTATGAATGAAAAATAATGAGGTATTTTGTCTTCTGTTGTCAAGGCGAAGCGGAGAGATGAAGTTGTTTTCACACAAAACCATAGAAAAAGAAGCCGTGTATATGGTTTATTAATTACATGTATGTATGCATTGCATGCACGTTACACAAATTATAAAAAAAAATACAGCTTACCCATAAAAAAAGTCACCCTTCGCCTCTGAGTACTGGTGGATTTTTGAAAGCTGGCGCGTGCGCTATACTTACACATACGCATTGTGTAGTATCCGTGAATAAGCCCATGGTATGACATCACACGGCATACGCATTATGAAAATAATCTCCTGTCTCTCTCGCGCTCAGACGCGCTTATGAGCGTGACATAGACAACTATTGCTTTGTTAGTTGCTAATGATATGTTAATGAAAAATACACAGGATGCTTCTGCGTTCGTCTGAATTTTGCTGCGATTCTTAATAGTAAAAATATAATAATATGTACGAGTATTAAGTTATGGATAAAAAACACTAGTTTATAAATATGTAGGTATTTCATTAAATCAAATCATGAATAGGTCGATTTTGTAGTGATGACGCTATCGCAAAACTTACACAAAAACATTTTGATTTGATGATTTTAATAATCTTGATGTTGTAAAAAATCTCTTTTGGATTAGAGCGAAAAAAAAACAATTACTTAAAAAAATGTCATATATTTACGAGTATTTATTTTTAAACAAGCGTGTTTTTTATTTAATATTTTGTGTGCATCATAATAATAATAAATAGTGTTATTAAAATGCACAGTACAAAATATATCGGAAAAAATATGTACACAGGCTTATTAATAAACAATAAGTCTTGTTATTTATATACTTAAAACAATCTACACGATTTCGCATTCAAGTTCTTGAGTAATTTACTTTTAAAAAAAACATTTTGAAAAATTTAAATTGCCCCTTGTTCTCGGAAGGACTATAATTAGTAAAATGCAACATTAAAAAAATATTTGAAAAATAAAAAATTATTTAGTTATTCATTCAAAATTGCAAAATTAAATATTTATTTACTTATTAAGGCTTTTTAGGCTATGCCCGTGTCAAGCCACAATAAATAACAATAAAAATACATAGTAAAATTAATTAGATCAAATTATAATGACATAGAATCACAATCTAGAAAAAAAGGTAAATGTTATAAATAATCAAATTCCAAAAAATACAATGGAAAAAAGATAATCAGAAATAATTTTTAAAATATAAATTATACAAATTAAGAATCACACATAATCAAATATACAAAATAGTGGTATCATTAAAATCAACAAAATAATAGTAAAATATAGTAGTATTAAAAAAATAATACAAAATTAGAGCATGATTTAAATCAACAGAAAAAGAATATACATACATAAAAGCATAATTGAAATGATAATTGAGTTATGTTTTCTAGAAATTCACTCAATTATATTATATATGAAATATAAGGAATAGGAGCAATAAATCATATGCCAAATAATAGTACGTACTAAATTAAATTATACAAAAAATACATAATAAGAATGAAACAAAGTATAATGAAACAAAGTATTTTAGAAAATGAATATTACATTTTCTTAACCCATTGTATTTTTTTTCATTTACGCCTCTCTCTAATCCAACACCGAATTAAAAAAAAGATAGCACATTTGGTTAAAATTTAAAATATTTTTTTTAAAATCAACATCCCATAGATTTTTAATGCGTTAGTGTGAGTTTTCTGAACGCGCCAGTTTAAGTTAAACCACCAGTATGTACTAAAGGAATTATTTAAAAAATATTATTAGTTTTTTATACTTTGAAAATTATTTACGTTCACCTCTAATGAATGCAGGGTCTCAAACTGAAATTACAGGATGACTATTTACGATCATTCTGTTGATATTTTTTTTGTAGCAATAATAATAACAATAATAAAAAAATAATACTATGTTGTAGTGTATAGTGCGGCACTGCTATGTTATGAATAATTCTACTTTATTTCATGTATCATGTATCACATAGCGCGGTGTTTAGTGATACAATCTACAAAACTCATCACACAAATACAATAGCAGGGCATAAGAAAGAAAATATTTTTTTAAAAGGGATATATCTTTTAGAGCCTTTTTCTATTGAAATCGCCATGTTGTGTCAATATATGGAAAGGCGGATTTAGTTATTTTGTTACGTACCATTTTTTATCGCAAAAAAGATACGGATCGAGGCGGATGGTAGTTGTATGTTCGTGTTAATAAACCCATAATAATTATAATCTTTATTTTAATAAGTGGTTACTCACATACGTTTTTTCCTTTACAATTTGGGCACGTTTTATGAAATCATGTTTTAATCCATTTGATTGTCGTGACATATAAATATTAACGCCATAATAATTGTGTTGCGAGTGTCAAATAAAATTATAAATCATGATTTCACAAATAGTACATAATATTTAAGACAAATACGCGATTTAGTCTCTATTTTATGTCTCTCCATTAAGGTATAAATTAGAAAAAAAACTTAAGATTTTAATTAACTTTAAACTATCGATCCCCCTGAACTAATTAATGATAATTCATTAGTGTGAATTTAATTAGTAAAAACATTATCTGTTCGAAGGACAATCGGTGATTAGATGATTTTTTTTTTTTTTTAATGACTGGTTGGGTGCCCTTGATTTTTAAATTTTATAACGTAATGCTCCTTATCTAGTTCGCGACAAACACAAGCAGCGCGTTTTTATATTGACAAATCTAGTACTAATTATTATATTGACTAGCCTATTCAGACTACATAATCTTGGCAATGAATTTAGCTCTATTGATATATTTTCTTGTTCAATATCAAAATTTAAAGAAAGGCTTTTATTAAAGGTAAAATAATTCATTGGGTCATTTAGCAATTTTGTGCTCGAGTCCCATTATTGTTTTTTTTGGTTTTATCTTATATGTATATATATATAATTCCTCTATACGTGTGATGTCACTGTACTCTTCCTAAACGGCTTAACCGATTTACGTGTGGTTTTCAGATAAATATAGATCTTTGCGCTGTGCGTGTTCGTAGATATTGAAATCTTCAATCAAATATGTAAAAAAAAAGTTAGGAGCATAAATGTTTTATTCATCGATCTACCAGGGTTGCATTCAAGGAGAATGCATTTGCAAAAAAATGGAAAGATATTGTTTTTTTGTTCATAAAAAAAGTTTGTTTTTGAATGTTTACAAATAGCATTTGTTTTTTGTGGATCTCAATCAGATTCTTTCCTTAAATTCCTTATGATTTCTACACATTTATTTCTTTTTATCGGGTTTATGGTAACACTAAAATTAAATTAAATTCAATAAATTTAAAAAAACCGTATTCCTACATAAGTACACCCCTTTGTTGGTGAGACGACCGGAGTTTGAAGTTTGCAAAAAGAATGCCATATTTGAAAAAATATTTATTTTATGTTTTGGAATTCAACTATAAACAAGTACCTAGGTACCTACTAATCAATGAAAAGTATTTTTCCAAGCAGGCAAGTCAACGTTCGGGCAGGACAACGTCTGTCGGGTATGCTAGTGTAAAATATAATTATAAAAACATTATTCAATTTAAGTATGTAGCAGAGGCGGATTAACTGTCAACAGGCCTTTTAAACATTTTAAGCGCATTTGAACATTAGAACATTTAAGAACATTACTTTTCAATTTACAAGTTGATCTCCAGCGGTAACGAGTTGTGACTGTTGACCTGACCATTAGTATAATATTACGATGACATGTTACTTTGTTGTCATTTACCTAAACTGAATTATTAACTGTTGGGTGTCGTGAATAGATTATCTAAACATGGACGAACTTTCGTCCAGACGTCTAACAAAATACTTATAATAAATAATCATTACTTTTGACTTATTTTAAAATTTGTTACATTGATGTTTTTTTAATTATTTTTATTAAAAATTACCGCCTTTTATTGTACACAGTAATACAAAATAAAAAATACCTACTACATTGGCACACGTGATGATAAAATTAAAATAAAACAAAGTACATTAATAACTATAAACTATACAAACCAAATACAATTAGAAAATAAAATGAAAATGTAAAAAAAAGAGGAGATACAAAATACGCTTGTATATGAAGAGAAAACTAAACACAATTAAAGCAAACTTAAAGTAAAGTGAGATTCTAGACATTTTTTGATTTGTGAATCACCCGTGTTAAAAATATATAAACAAGATTCCCAAGTTTATTAGCAGTTGCCTTGTACGTCTTTGAAGTAGGGTAGACTGGGAACGGTTGTTCCAGGGTACGGCTGTGACAGTCGTCGTATTAGCGAAACTATAAGGAATAGCGGGAAGGGTGCAAGGGGAGTGAAAAACGAAGTGCCCGTCTGAACGTTTTCCACAATATTATGTCAGCCATCGCGCGACACTAATGTCTGCAGAGGCCGACATGACTTTTTTGCAGTAAAAAGTAAATTAGTTGTTATATGTGTACAGATAGAGTAATGAGTGTTTTTTTTGTTTTAAGTTTAACATTAATAGTTAAATAACAGTTATTAGTTTGTACGTAAAGTATTTTTGTATTGTCATTGGTCGCGCCACTTACCCGTTAGCAGTAGCACGCTCAAAAATTGCTGATTCGTTGGATGCGTTATCCTTTGTTCACTTTACCACAGAACCCTAAATACAATGATTGCAATTCCTACCTTATTCTGGGTTCTGGCACCTCTATTGCTGTTACTTCTTTCGCAGCAGTCAGGATCAGATATTACCTTGATGTCAGGGAGAAGGGGCACTTGACGAATTATACACACAGTAGATTTAATACTTATTGATGGCAAAATATATTTTTTAGCAATCGCGATGACAATATGAGAAATCACATGTGCACACGGTCGGTTCAGTAGTTGTTCTGGCACCGGAACAATATAGGTACCCACGGTAGGAAAAATGCAACATCTTAACCGGGGTCCCGTAGGTAGTAAACAAATCCGAACGCCCCATCCCAGCAAATGTGGTAGACATATAATATATATATCAATGTGTGCACATGTGGCGTAACCATTCATGGCGGTTGTTTTTTTGAGAAGGAGTGCATTGGGCACTGTCACAACCGCCCCTGGGGTGTGGTCGGTTGTGACATTTTTGAGTTTTTTTTCTAATTTGCTCCTATGAGTTAACCACTGTATTTAGGAACTGTACACTTTTCTATATAAAACTCCTTCCTTTCAGCTAATTGGCATGCACACAAAATTATGGGTGACCAAATGAAAATTGTCACAACCGTACCAAGTCTACCCTACATGAAACCTTGTTCATCGCACAATTTCTGGGCAATCAAACAGAGAGTCGACTATTTTATATAGTAACATTAAAGTCCGTATTAATATTGTGGGTTCTTATGATTGTTCTTTGTGTCAAGGTGGATAAAGAATACAGTTTTGTAAGTGAAATAGAACAAGAACCTTAGAGGAGAACATATTCAATTGAAAAGAAAATAAACGACATTAAACATAGAAGTCTTTCAGATGATATTGATATCGTGTTTCCGGATAAAAACAACAAAGAAAAGAGTGCTCAGATATCTAAACATCTATTCACCACTCAATAATACGATAATTTTAGTATCGTTGTTTGTTTCTGATAGACCCAAAGCAATTACGAAGATAGGAAAAACCCCAGCGAACTGGTAGAACCAAAATTAGTAAGTAAAATTCCCTTTCAACAAATTTTAGTAAACGCAAATCGAGACTTAATCGATGACCCGAAAGCTTTTATTGTTACCCAATGTGTTTTGATTGGTCCGTCGGGAAGTGGAACATAATGGATTTTCATAATACATTTACAAGTCTGAGAACATGATTACCCTGGATTTGCGAGCAACGTGACTTTTACTTTCGTTATGTCCAAAATAATAGTCATTGGCAAACTTGGCCGTTTTGTGCAGAATCGATTTCAGAAAAGGCTATGATTTCAACCTCACGTCGATGTTCATTTTTGTGTTTAAAAATTAATAATAGCATCTGACGGTAGTTGACATCTACATTTTAAATGAAATTTGACATAAAGGCTTTACTTTCCAAAATAATTGAACAAGAACAATATATGCATACAAGGGATAAAGGTTATTTTATTTGAAATTTATTTATGAACCATTACGGGTTATTACATTCACAATACGAAAATATTATATCATTTTATATTTATATTCTGTTGTTGATGATTATATTTTTTCCCCTTTTGAAAAGTTTGTTTGAGTCTTTTGTTTAGTTTTGTCTGGTAGTTTATTGTATAATTTGAGTTCTTGATTGTCCTTGTCATGTTTTGAAATGTTGTATGTGGTGTTGTTCTGAAATTCTTGTATTATTTCCATATTTATTACAATTTTTTTCCAGGTTTAGTTCTTTGTCTACAATAATATCAGTGGCTAACTTATGAATAAATTTTAAAGGTTCTTGTTGAAATAGTTCATTCACATTTAATTGTTTTTTTTTAAGTTCTTTAGTTGGTGTTAGATAAGGGAGGTCATATACTAGCTTCAATATTTTATTTTGCTGTCATTGTAGTCTGTTTATGTCATTTTGGTTTCCTGTTCCCTATAGTTGTTGCATAACACATATTTTAGAATTGACATAGGCTTCATACATAAGATATTTTTCCGTTTTCGGAACAAAATTTTTGATTTTTGGAAAAAGACTCTATAATGTTGCATTAAATTATTGGTGTAAGCTGTCCATGTCAATTGTCTGTCTATTGTTAGATGTTAGTTAAATACTGGAAATTAAGTGATAATTGAATGTAAATAAAAACTATTTTAAATTATGTAAAATAGTACAGGCTATTTTTATTAAGCAGGTTACTTTTTTTATTTTTTTAAAAGGAATAACCCGCTAAGCCTCTATTAAGAGGCTTTTCAGCAGGTAGGATAGAGAGGATATGGAAAAAGGTAATAAAAAATACACCACAACACCCAGACCGATTGAGAAAAAAATAATTTTTGGATTTTTTTCTTGCAACTGGCGGGAATCGAACCCGCGACGCCAGTTTCACAGTTAGCGGTCTTATTAACTGTGTCACAGCGCCTGTCGTATATTATATAACTGAAGTACTATTTTATGATAGAGAAAATCCAAAAGAAGTTTCTGAGATATCTCTACATGAGAGAGTGTGGGTATTATCCTCGGCTCTACCCGACCGAGTTTCTCCAGGGTATGCTTGGCTACAACAGTTCAGAGACTAGAAGGAATGTGTATTTGACTACACATTTTTATCGATTGTTGCGCGGTATGATAATTCTGAGATTATGATGAGCATTGGTTTGTATGTTCCTGATAATTACCTAAGACAGCGTCAGAATAGTTTGTTTAATATTCCAATATACAGGACCAACCTGCCTATGGTTATGCCTGTTGGAAGGACTACCGCTATGCTGAACAACATCGCTCTGGATATTGATCTGTTCCATGTATTCGAAGGGGGTTTCCGGAGCAGGATTTCCTTACTATTTTGACATGAGTCTCTTTCAAGAATTTTTTTATTTTTTGTAATATGCACGTATTGAATATATGTTTTTAATGTATGTGTTATATTTAAAATAAACGAATTGAATTGAATATTCATACGTTTAATATTTAGACTTAATGTCCCAGAGGTTTAAAAACTTAAAAACGTTTTATCTCTAAACTTCCTTTTTGACATTCATCCTTTATATCCTGTACCCTTCAAATGTATAAAAGTGAAACAAAATTTCTAAAAAAAATGTCCAACCGGAAAGTCTCTACACTTGTGATACTTAAATCCATACATTTTGAATAACCAGTGACCAGTTTCATAGCTTTTGCAACAAGTCTCGAAGATGTAGATTGTGCAGTGCAGATGATAAAACACTTTTAAATTTTCCATGTGAATATGATGCTTTATATCACAAAATAAGCCGCATCTTCGGAGGACCAATGGTTAAACCTGAAGATGTTAGAGCGCTCGCCTCCTACCGAATAGCCCGTTACTTAATGACTTTGGCTTGGAGGGATTTAGCAATATGAGTACAGTGTACTCAGTACACTCGCCCAGGTTGCAGTGACGCCAGGAGCTTATATCTAGCACTAACCTAATTTTTTTAGAAAAATAGTTACCGGCCTTTTATTTATATAATTCCTACGCATACACCCTATAATTATTTTTTATGAAAGCCTTGATGCAACTGTATTATTTAATTAATAAGTTATTTTCATATATCGAAAATAACGTTCAAAACATATTTAATATTTTAAGCGGATTTTGATACTTCTAATGATACTCGTACATCTTTTATGGATGCGAATCCTGGCACCTTACCAAAACTTTTAAAATCCAAACTTCTGAGTTTTGGGTTGGTATATGATAAGCGTATAGACATATTTATTATATTTTAAAAGGGTTAAAAAAATGTTTTTAATATCAAAGTTTTATTTCTTTTACATTATGGCGGAGGGTTGAACGCGCGTCTAAGGAAACCTACCTATTACTACATACTCGTAACATTACAGAGTATGAAACAAATCAAAATATTACCACCACCAAAAGAGTTTAAACAAATGCATAATCTATTGTTGCTCGTAAACAAAAGAAAAAAATCACATCTCTTGAGACATCACTTTAGATCATAACAATGCTCACAAAATAATTTTCTTCTAGCTAAGGTCAAATTAAATTGAGACAAATTAGAGACAACACATTTAAAGTGTATAGGCTGTTCAGTATATGGTAATTAAATAACAGTCCGTGATTAATTAAATTTTGTTATGATCGCTATAAAATAATTAAATTGGTTTTTTGGTGTCCGAAAACGCCCGTTGTTTAGATAAATCTGAATCCGCGGGCGACCTTTCACATCATCCGAAAATTACTAAACTGTTGATTACATCTAATGACTTTTTTTTATTTTTACACATATACATTATTATGATAATTGAGGGTATAAGAAGCAAATTTAGAAATCTCCACCAAAACGGAAAACTAGTTATTGATGCCAAAATAAACTATACATAAAAACCTACCCACCTACAAATAGCGTAACTCAAAACCGTCTCTAAATCTTGTAAAAACAGATTTCAATTCAATATATGACACCGCAAAATGTCAGCATTCTCCATTGAGTTGGTAAAGCATAATTAGAAATCTTACTATTCTTTTTTTAAAGTTTTTCGCAAATATCTCAGTAACTCCTTCAATGGAGATTTTTCAGTTTGCTTCTAATACCGGTTGAGTTATCTATCAAAAAAGTTATTTTGTCTCGTTAAATGAAATTCTAGTGTTAGTCTACAAACATTTGAACATACTCAAAATATTGTCTACTGTAGGTATATTGATGTTAGGAAATCAAAGAGATTCAAGGAGCATGCAAATTTAAACTAGATTGGAGGTTCAACGTATTAGAATGGTATTTAAAGAATTGAACTAATGTTAAAAGTTTTCTTTGTTCGGTTATCGTTTTTGAAAGTAGAAGATCACTTGGGAATGGTGTTTACCTTTGAGCAAAATTACTTTTTGATAGGAAATGAATCAACAAACCATTAGTTGTAATTGTTTTACATCGTAGACGAGTTAATCTTTGGATTTAGTTTAACTTAGTCGGAAACCAACCGAAGAGTTTGGTTTTAGATTGTTTTTAGCACCTTCACGTAATTATAAACTTCACAAAATATGATGTATACTATAATTTATACGGTAGATGAGAATTACACTGATTAGATATATTTGTAATCTTTCAACTTATGCTAGTGGGCAAGGCAAAGGGACAACGTGGACCTGGCAGAAGGCAAACGTCTTGGAGTGAACCGGAATTAAGTGTGTGGAGTTGTTCCGGGAGCTTAAAACAGAGAGGCCTTTTTAGAAGTGATTGCCAACGGCGGGAACCCTGAGAGAACAAAAGAAGAAGATACTTTTTACAGTGTGTTTATACATTTTATTGTATTCAATTGTAATTGAAAGTAATAAAAAAAATATAAATGTGACGCTTCCGTGGTGTAATGGCTAAGAAATTTGACTCACTAACAGAACACAAAATCTTAACATGATTTTTCTCGAGACTTGGTGTTCTGTGCTGTAATTCACTTTAACAGGTCATTTTTCATTACCGAATATGTTTATTATACGTAGCTGTACGGGAGCGAATGATGGACTTGGAAAAACAGGGATGAAAGTAGGCTAAATGCTGTCGAAATACGATCTCTCAGGCGAATGTGTGGTAAAACTATGTACGACAGGTGCACAAATGTTGAGATCCGTACATTATGTAAGGCTGAGACAAGCATTATCGACAAAATCAAGAAAGGAGCTCTGCGATGGTTTGGACATGTAGAACGAATGGACAGCGAAAGAACGGCTAAGAATATTTACAATGCGAATGTTGATGGATGCAGACATAGAGGAAGACCGAGAAAGACATGGCATGACCAAATCCAACAAATACTTCAAGATGTACATGTCAAAAGTCGGAATAATCGGCGCGCGTGCATGAGAAGATGTATGAATGTAGAGGAAGCGAGATATGTATTCAAAGATAGAGTGTTGTGGCGTTCTACCCTTACGGAGAAACGGCGTGATGGTTTGTTGCTGTTGTTGCTATAGTTATTTAGTTTAAGGGGCGAAAATTAAGAACATGAAGATTTCCAACTTTCACTCTTCATGTAAACATTATATTTAACTAGTACCTGTATTATTCAGTTACTAGTTAAATATGATATTACGTAACTATAAAAAGTTAACAAATTAAACCATGTCATTAAAAAAATAATGGCGCATCTTCGCAAAAAACATGGGTTTATAATTCACTCGATACGTGGTTCCCAGTGATCATCTTGACTTATGTCTCACAACATATATCATGTTTTGATGTAAAGACAATTCAATAAAAAGACTTCGCGATTTTGAGTTGTATGTAAAGCTACAAAAAATTAAATCAATGATTTAAAACGTTCAGTGCGGTAATCGACTATGTAAGTACAGGCAGGTATTCGCGCTGTCACTCTCTTAATGCGGAAAATGACAAATAATCAGCTATACATATCTATCGTTCTTTGCATGAAACGATTAATCAGGATATTGTTAAGAGTTTTTCAACCTCTTTAAAATGGCGGAGAACATCGAAATCAGTTACTCTTGCAGATAAAATCGTGGCCTCTCGAATCACAATACTTCGCGATAGGGACTTCAAGGCTGCCGGAACATCGATTATCCGCAAAAAGGATTATCTCTTTAATTCAACACCGCTGCCCAATAAATTAAATAATCCACGGTGGCTAATCACGTCATGTCAGAGGTTGATCGAGAAAAAATTGCCAAGCCATATCGCGCAGAATTAATGGTTTCAAATTGTTTCGTAAATTCTTAGAACTGGTATTGTTTTTGTAATTGGATACATTTTAGGTTCCCGTCAATGATGAAATATTTTATTTTAGAATTCCACATGATTATATTCATTACACATTACAAGATGAATATTTATTGCCTAGATTTGCAAAATCCCACAAAAACTAGGGTTTTTTTAAAATTTAATCGAGGAAGGTATTATAGGCGGTATTTTTAAAATTTGAAATGTCGAAAAATAAATAATACGAGCAATCAATATTATTTTGTTAGTTACAGGCGAGTAAGGCGTTTTAGATATACCTATAATTGGTTAGAGTATTGTTGCATTGGGGAGGCACTAATAAATCAATATTAAAACCTCTCGAATCTGCTCAAAAATCAATAATTAAAATAATTTTAAAAAAGCCCTTCAGGTACTCCAGCGTCAATTTATTTGAGGAATTTGAGATCTTAGATATAAGGCAATTATATATTTTTAGAATAATAATGTTTGAGAAAGCAAATTATTCTATCGAATCCCAAAAGGAACACTCCTACACTACCAGAAGCCAAACTAGAGGATGGGTCATGGGGTCTACCACAAATTCTGAATTTGGGAAAAGAAATTTCAGGTTTCTGGGCCCCAAAATATTCAATTTTTTACCCAAAAATTGCAAAACCATGACCCGGATTCAATTAAATAAATTAGTAAAGAATTGGTTACTGGGTTTAGGTAGAGAAAAATTGGAAAATATACTCAAAAACTTTTAAAAAGAATAAATGTTATAAATTAACTAGAAGTAAGTATTGTTTTTGGTTATTTTGCATAAAAATGTCTGCCTTAAAACAGATTGTACCTAGTTAGGCAGATATACATGATCCAGAGAAATATATTACCCAAGGGTGTATGTAGTAGCTAAAGTAATTGTTATTTATGTCAACAAACCGTAATTATTATTAGTACTTGTTCTTGTAGAAATCAATCATTTAAAAAAAACTAATTTCAAGTTAATATTTAAAACATAAAAAATTAATTATTTCAATGCTTAAATAGTATTTATTCGATTTAACTTTACCTAGAACGAAATAAATATAATATATGTTTGTCTCACAGAAAACTCATAGTAAAAGGTAAACAAGCAGTGGAGGTAAACTAAATTAAAATTGAAGATATGAAATTCAAAAAATATTTTTAAAAAATTGTTGCTACAAGAGGGAACACATTTTTGGGAGTATGGAAGTCTAGGCATTAACAGGGCTGATGACCCGCCAATGGCCGGTTTGTGTGGTCATTTTACACATTGTATAACTTTCACCATTCTGCCTATGTTTAAACATCCACATTTTCTCAACTCTTCGATCTGTTGACTTTTGCGAAGTGAAAGAGCTGAAACCTTTATCGCGTGGGTGAGATTCATTCGGTTGAACCAATTCACCTACTACGTGCCCAGACTAAAAAATGTTTTCCCCTCTGTAAACTGTCTGCAAACATTTAGACACACTGAAAACCTCGTTAAAATAAAAATTTCCCGATTCTTGATAGGAAGACCCTTGGTCTTTAAAACGGTTTTCAATTGGAAGAAGTAACGAGATCCCATATACATAATAATATATATGGTTATTTTTAATTTATGTTTACCTACCAACTACCAACCCTTTGTCCTAAAAAGTAATGGTATTTTTTTGCTCATAATGTTTTATGCTTATTCAAAAGGGTGGTATAACAAAACGCACGTTTATGTCAGCTAAAACAATATTTAATGATCAAAAATGTTGATTAATTAATTTTATTTATTAAAAACCTCATAATGATTATACTAACTGTGAGCCTTTGTTGAACCCAGAAGTCTTTTCCATTCTCGTCAGTCTACTGCTTTTATTTATTTATTTCAAATTACATTTGTGTTCATATTCACTTACCTATTTGGCTTTTAAGGCTGTGCTTGTAATTGTAAATAATTAGCAACAACAAAATTTAAAGAAACTTCAAATACATAATAATTACAAATAATATGATTTAAAAAAATACTATGTGATACATTCATTTTTTTCTTAAATAAAACAAAGACACACGGTTAAATGGCGGACTTATTGCCACCAGCAATTTCTTACAGTCTGACGAAAAACCAAATAATAAAAAGAGTAAAAATTTTTTTTTAACAGAAAATGAAATAATTGTAAATCAATGAAAAAGTTAAGAAAATACAAACAGTAAAAACATTATATTAGTTGGGGTGTCTATTGCTTACGTTAATTGACATTGAATACATTTTAATTTATTTAATTCCATCTTCCAAATATTCATTTATACTCTAGTAACACTTTTAACAGCCTTGAAAAAAAATTTAAAACAAACCTTTTCTTTAATTTTTTTGGGAAGCTTATTACATATTTTTACTTCCATGCAAATAGACCTTCTTTGTAAGAACGATTGTTTCGTCAATTGGATTTTTAATTGACTTTTATTTATGGTGTTGTGAGTGGCTTCTTTCTTGTGTACTAAAATATTCGTACAATATAAATAATTGTTTATATAACCCTAACTTTGTCAACCTCGTGGAGCAGTGGTTAGCGCGTTTGCCTACCTTGCAAGAGGTCTCGGGTTCAATTCTTGGTATGTTAACATGAAATATTGATTTAAAAAGGTGTATTTACATCGTAATATTTCATAATCCCTGGACTGGAACCTGAACCGCAAGACTAATCATCTTACTTTCATGTAACAAAAAATATCAAGATAAGCTGCGATCCGTGTACCAATGAAGTGCTCTATGCACCTTAGATGCGGAAAGGGGAATGATGATGATGATAGCCCCAACGGATTTTTATAACTATAAATAAATCATGTGACACAGCAGCATCAAAATTAAAGATAATATCAAAACTGCCTTCGGTTTTTTAAAATTAATAGCGTTCCTGATTAAAACATTTACACGGAAACTTATGTAATCGGTTTGCAAATAAAATGACACGAAAGCCTTGTTAAATAATGAATGGAAGTTTAACATTTACGAACAAGTCGATATTTACTTAACAATATATTGTAATATATTATGTTTTATTAATGTGTTATTTAGATAATCATCTGTAAGTTAAAATGTTTGAACTTATTGGTTTGAAGAGGTTTTCTCTAGCAGACGAGAAAGGTTTAGTTAATTAATTAATAAATCTTGTTTTATTTGTGTTTAGCGTACACCTTGAAATTTCGATATTGGTATTTTAAAGCTTTTTTAGTCTGATAAAATCTAAGGAAATCATACGATTTTCCCATCTTAAAACGCCCTTCTTTCAAAATCACGCAATTAAAGAAAATTATTTAATAAACAACAGGTAAACATAATTATTTTCTAAGACATTTCTGATAAAATAGTAAAAAGTGTACTAAAATATACTTACTTTTCGACCTGCAGATTACGCTTCTCGCAATATAGACTAAACGTAGGTACATTATTACTCATATCAAAACAAAGTATTTGAGTAAAATTTATTACAATAATTTGAAAATAATAAATTGAACATGGAAGTTATTAAAGAAAAAAAAAATGGTTCCTAAAAAAAATAAAAGTATTTTACATCGGACAAATTTCATATCATTTTTCTTAAATTCCAGGTTAAATTAAGCCTTTTGTAAGCGTAAATTAAAAATAAAAAAAATCAGTTCATCATCATTCCCTTTCCGCACCTAATGGTGCATTGGGCACTGCATTGGTACACCAATCGCAGCGTATCTTGATCATTTTTGTTACAAGAGGGCAAGATGTTCAGTCTTACGCTTCAGGTACCAGTCCAGGGACAATGAAATATTAAAGTGTAAAACACCTTTTGAAATAAATATTTCAGGCCAACCATGCCGGGAATCGAACCCGAGACCTTTTGCATGGAGGCAAATGCGCTGAACAATTACACCACGAGGCCGACATTTTTGTACAAACCTTTTTATATTTATAAACCATATTATGTTTTTATTTTTACTAAATTTCAAAAGCATCTTTTAAGCAAAACTTCAATATTTTTATCGGCTATTCAACGGTAATAATTATTTTTTTATCACATTACAGCCTTTATAATATTACCGTAATTTACTTACTTCTAACAATATTTACTTTCCCAAATACCCCCTAAGTATTCTTTCATCATTATTACCTTTGCGCACGCACCTAATGGTGTATAGGGTATTGCATTGGTAAGATAAATCAATTATTCCATCGTGTAAAATAAAACTTAATGTTTATTTTCGATCCTCTTTATCAAAAAAGTACCGAGACGTTTTCGATGTAATAATTTTCTGTAAGACCACATTTAGAAAGCCTTTAGACTCTTATTGTCTCTTTCAGATAGGCACCATGTCTCGTAGCCGTACATTAAGACACTCTATACTTAGGAAAAAGGGTATAATGATAAAACAAAATATTTAATTAGTTTGGTACATAAATGGGCATTGTTTACGTTGTGTGTCTTGTAAATACTAACAATGAACTATGAACTTACACGTGTCAGTGTACTGTCACGGACTAACGGATCAAAGGCCCGAGGTTCGAACTCCGCTCTACCATAACCATAACTTGATTGTCTTTTTTCTAATAGTGAGTTATTTACAACTCTTTGACAATGCCCCCAAAAATTTAAACATTTGAGTGAATCATAAAAACGATTTTTTTTTATTTCTTTTTTTTCTAAAATGACGTAGGTGTAAGTATTTATTCAAATATCCGAAATCTTTAATGCGTTTCTTTCCATAAACTGAATATTACGCCTTGGAAACCGGCTATGTGCCTTTATTTCACTAAATACGTTTTTTACGCCAAAAATTGCAAACAAATATTTTTTACCAAACGTATCAATTATTTTCATAAAAATATTACAGTTAAAGTAATCATAAAAAATCAATGTTTCCAGACATTTCTATTCAAGGGCGCGATGTTTATTGTTTCTCCTAAACGTTTTTAAAAAAAACACAAAGCCAATTTCCTAGGCGCAACAACGATAATGTATAAAAGTTTTAAACTTCTTTTGACTTTAAATTACATTATGTCAAACTAAAGTAGTTAATCCAACACGCTCAGATAATGTACGGGTGCGACAACCTTTTAAAATTAAAATGATTGTTTTATTTTATTTATACAAATTTATTGTTGTATTGGTTATAAGGCCGAATTATTTAGTATGTACTGTTACATGTTTGATAATTCGGCCCTTCGAGGCTCATTTAATCGTCTCTCTCGGCCTCATTTCATCAATCGTAATTGAAGCATTTACCGTATTGCTTAGATATAATACAGTTTTCTAAACATAATACACAACAAGGTTTTAAGAAAAATCTTTTTAAAAGTCACTCTGTTTCAGATCTATTCAAAGTACCTAATATCCTAACGATGTACGGACAGCGAAGTCACCTGTTCATAGGACCAAGTGTCTTCAACGGCTTGCCGCAGGAATCAAAAAATAAATATATAGAAACAAAAAATGCATTATGAACCGATCTGAGCAATTAGTGGCATACTTAATTTATAATAAATTGTATTGAATACCTACTGACTCGACTAAAAAATAGTAATTCCTGACTCGATGCATGGCTTCCTAGTGAGGCAAGTAATAAGGAAATATCATGCTTTTTTTGAATTTTTAAAGAAAAAAGGATCTATAAAATACTGTAACTGTAAATTTTGTAATTTTGAATTCCCGCAAAAACGGTCATTGCATTGGCCACGCCCCTAATACGTCACGATTCATGTTCATTTTTAACATTATTCCAAAGCATTCAATTTTTTATAGAATACCGTCATGAATTTTGACGACACAACTATTGATGCCAAACATGTCGCGTTTTTCAAGTGACATATTTTTGTATATTTCCTTTTTCAAAGTTATACAAAAACATTTCTCTACAATATCCATATTGATTTTGGAAATACAATAATTTATTCTAAACCCATTTCGTATATTTTCATCTGTATTCGTATGACGTAATATTTCCCTATTAGGAAATACAATGATTTTTTAAAAATAAAACAAAAATTTAAAAAAAAGATCTGTGTTTGAAATAGAATCAACCCTAGACGAGCGTTTTAGGCTCTTTGGCTTCAAAGAATAGATAAGTTTGCTTTAAAGTAACGTAATTGGCGCGTACGTCCACCATGTTTGAGGTCCCGGGTTCGATTTCTGGCAGCGGGGATGTAAAATATATATTTTCATGGACTGACCCATGAAGCGTTGTAATAAAATTGAACCAGGTAAGGTGCGATTGGAGTACTAACGCAGTGGCGGATAGGGAAATGAAAATAAACTTTTAACTATTTTATTTATTATAACAATTTTATATACTTACAGTACTTATATGTTCTTTCGCTGTCCATTCGCTCTACATGTCCGAACCAACGCAAAGCCCCTTTCTTGATTTTGTCGATAACGCTTATCTTGGCCGTACGTAATGTCTGAATCTCGACATTTACATGATATTATCTCCAGCATTGTTTATTCGGTTATTTACCATGCAATAGTTGTCAACACCTGTATATGAATATAAATATGTACATCACACGCTGCGGTGACCTTGAAGTAACCAATAAGGAAATGACCATCTCACAGTTTTGGAAAACGTCGATCGTGACCTGGGACTCCGCTAGTGCAAATGGACGCCATACGTTTTGCAGAAAATCCTTCAAATGACTAATTACAGCTCATTCACGATCAAGAAAAAACCCTCTTGTATTTCTCTGGCAAATTGATTTTTTACTCCATATGTGATGATTATATTGTATATTACAACGTTACATACATTATTCATGCTAAATGAGACTTTGGTACCTACCCATGATGAAAAAAATAGCATTAGCGTCAAGAATTCATAGTTAACTAACAAGAGCAAAATGAAAACGAGATGCTAAAGAGCACATAATATTTTATCAAATAGTACTCTTGATGGATGATAAGCTTTTATTTAGAGATCACTTAAATACAATTGTGGATAAGGCGTATAGACTTCTAGGGTTTATCTTACGAATCTCCAAGCCATTCTCATCACCAAATACACTCAAACTTCTTTACTATACTTATGTGCGTAGTCAACTCGAATTCGCTTCATTAGTATGGTCCCTCAGTATAATGTATATGTTAATCAAATTGAAAACATTCAAAAGAAATTTATAAGGATCCTGGAATATCGTTTTGGCAACATTGAAAATGATTACGGCGCATCTTTGATTAATTTTAATATGGAATCACTACAAAAAAGGCGCCTTACATCTGATTTAATTTTTCTTTTCAAAATTCTAAATAATATGGTTGATTCGCCGTATCTTTTACAAAATATTGGTTTCCGTTGTCCTCTTCGCTATACCAGATTAAATTCCCTTTTTTAATTCATTCATTAGACGTACTTGTAGAAATTATAATGGACTAAGAATTGATGTAGACATTTTTAACTGGACGTTTTAACCGCATTTATACAAAAGATTTCTTCATGGGGTCGATTATTTGGGATAGTTGCTGAATGTGCATCTTGAGTGGTTTATGCTATATATGTGTGCCGCATGTAATGTAATGTATATGTGTGTGTATGTTTTATATGTGCGTTCATGTGTGTGTGCGTGGATAGCTCGGAGTGTGCATTCGGTATTTTTATTTATTTTAATTTATTACCTCCATGGAAGACGCAAATTTTAACAAGTATTCTTTTCTCACTTGAAATTCTTATTTATTTATTTTTTTTGTCACATTTAATGTTTATATCTTTTGCATAATTTATGAAAACATAATTAGTCTTATTATGTTAAAAAAATGTTTTTAATACTTATTATGTATGACTGTATGTTTTCTGAATAAAATAAAATAAAATCATCAATAAAATAAAATCAATAAAATTTATCAATAAAATAAAATCAAAAAATAAAATCTCTTTCTCTTATATCACTCAAATTACATACATTAATATTATTATTATAAATTAAATTTCTCTTTTGAAATTTTGTATTACTACTAAAATCGCTTTAATGAAATTTTATCGACTTCTCTTTGTTTAAAATCTTTTCCTTATATTGCTTTTTCAAAATTTAAAGATTACTCGCTATACTTGTTATTCCTTCTTTATTTTTTATTTTTTCTCTGCTGCCATTGGCATGTTTTAATACTTTTAAACTACTTTTAATTACTTATAATATATATGTTAATAAAATCAATATATTGCTGCTCTTACTATAATGTGTCATTATTTTGAAAATGTTTTTTAAATTGACCTAAATTTAAATTTACTGTCTTATATTTCACTTAAAGATTCTTCTTATCGTTTCTTTGAATCCCTTAAAATAAATATGTGTTTATGTTTTTCCTTTTTTAAAAAAAATGTTATTACTATTTTATTTTATTTTTACATCTGAGCATGTTTTTCATTCTTTATTTCCATTCTTAATTCTTAATTACTCTTACAAATTTTCTTCATTTTTAATATTATTTCCATTTGTAAATACTCACTACAAACTACAAACCTTAAAATATATTTTTTTCACTTAAATTTTAATTTTTAAACAACTTTCATTTATGTTTTCTTTTTCCTTCTCTTTTTTATACTTTCATAATTAACCTTACATTTAATTGCTTTTTAATATGGAAACTTCACTGGTCCATTAGAATTAAGTCCAATTGTGTAAAATATTAAACTTTGTAACTGTACTGTATGTTTCCTGAATAAAAGAAAATAAAAAAAATAAAAAATAAAATGGGAGAAATTTTTTAATGAGGAAGTTTAGTGTTTTTTAAAATTATATTTTCACTCTAAGTCACTAGTAAGTTATCGTCGGTGAGTTGTCTTGACTGGACAACCATTCTACCATTGGTTGATTCGGAAGAACTTGTGACGTAGTTTAAAATTAGTCAATAATTCATAGCATCTTCAACGTACACTGCGCAAATATAGCGTGCAGCGTTGGTAGCTGTATTCTCTCGATTGAACGCGAAGAGAAAGAGGTGTCGAAAATGCTCAATTTCATCAACTTGACATTAAAAACAATCACAATATCTCGTAGAGTACAAATTTTTATTTGGAATGGCGTATAACCTTTAGCATTTTTTTACGGTTAGTGCTCATTTTTAAATTTGAAGAAAATGGATACAAGTTATTTTAACACTTAATGTGTACTTTATACTATATTTCAATCGATAATAATAAACAATACATTCTGTATATTGTGGTACGTACGAGTAAACATTGTAAATTATTATAATATAGCTACAATAAAACGCTATTTTTTTTTTAAGTTGTCCATAACTGTAAATCTCATGTTAACTCTCATTAAAATACGCACGGATATTGAAACACATTTAATAATATTATTGCAGTAATAATCAATATTCAGAGTAGATTATTTTATAATATCGATCAGGTCATGTAATTAAATAACTCTATGTTGGCATTTTAATTAATGGTATGAAAATGACCCAAAATCGTAAATTAGTTCAAATCAACCACAAAAAGAAAGTGAAATTAATTAGACTAATTAAAATAATGATTATAGTATGCTAATTGGTATTAATTTAAACAGAACACGAAGATGCTGCGGTAAGTGTTTTGTGGTTATTTATTTTATTTTATTACATCAGAAATATTTATTGATGTGTGTAACATCGTAATATAAAAAAAGATCAGAATTGATTCATGCGCTTTCGGTGCAAAAATTGTATTTTTTAATCGGCATCTGGTAACGTTGCCCGTCTAAACATGGGTAAAAAAGACTAAGAGTTTTTCCAATTACATTAAATTATGTGAAAATATGGATATACTAATTACGGAAAATTGTGAAGGCAATAAAAAAATTTAATGGTATATTTTACATACACAAATATTATTTATCGTATTGAGTGGTATTAAACTTAAGAAAAATTGAAAACAAATAAACAAATGTTTTCAAAAACAAATTACAAATTAGTGTAAGTTGTGAACTCACGGATCAAAGATCCGAGGTTCGCAATCCGTTTTTTATTACCATTTAAACATAAAATTTTACATTTATACAAAGTTGCTTGACTGTCTAACTAGGGTTATTTGCCCAGTTTTAAGACAGTAAAAAATAGACACATAATAATTACATAAAATAAATAAATAAGGGTAGTAGACATAGTAAAAAAATAGTGAAAAACGCAGTGAAATACGTTGTAAGAAAACAAAGTAAAAAAACATGCTTAAAAAATGTAGTAAATGCACCGTAAATCTTATTTAACAACCTAGTAAGAAACACAGTAAAATGCATAGTCAAAGACAAAAAATATATTGTAAATATGAATAGCAAAAAACACAGTAAAATATTCAGTAAAAATAAAAAAAAATTACGTATAAATGTATATATAGTAAAGAACATAATAAAAAAACATAGTAAAAACAAGAGGCTGACTAGGCGTATCCACGCCTCATGGTCTCTTTATAAGGCACTTTTCTTTGTTCTTCATGTCTCCATGGCGTGCACTGCAGGATGTTGCTCTTATGTCTTACAAAATATAAAGTATTATATTAAATATAAAATGATGGCTTGATTCATCGGTCGTTGCTCTATTTCAGGTGAAATTATTGCACGTCTGTGTGTCACGATCAACGGACTATGAACCACACATAAATAACTACTTTCTCTGTCTCTTCGTCAAGACACTAATTACACAAATATGCAAATCCCATTATTCACATTCACGATAGTAGTTTGCAAGAAAATATATAGCCAACGTGATGATAGGACACATGCTATTTGAAGCTAACAGTAACGTGCACCAAACGTTTAATCTTGTTGTAATAATAGTTGAAAAAAAGGGATTTGCATGTTAGTGTAATTAGTGTCGGGTACGCCTGGAAACCAGTAGAGATATAAAAGTCGACTTACCGATTTTATAATTACTTCATTAATTTGAATTACGAGTATTTTATAACTTATATTTAAATATAAGTTATCAATTTAAATTTTTTGGTGCACTTGGGAATAAAACCAGAACCCCCAGACAAGTGTTTGCGACTCGATGACAACTCTCAAGTAAAAATCATGAAACAGGGAATCTAGTTTGAGGTCCCGGGTTGGATTCTTGTAAGCAGATGTAAAATATTTGTTTTAAAGGCGTATTTGCAATGCAGTATTTCGGTGTTTCTGGACTGTCACCTGAAACCTTAGACTGATCATCTTACCACACCAGATAAAAGAATTGAAGGAATATGGATGTTCAATCATAGACAACAGAATGGTGAATGCTACACAGCGTGTAAACTGGCCACTTAAACAAGCTAATGTCCCTGAAAATACCTAGACTTCTAAAATATGTTATTAATTTCTATTGTGATATTATACTAACAAAATATTTTATTTATGCACAGAAATTTATCACGTGTAGGGAATTTAGCGTGATGGATCACGTGACTCGCATGTACACTAATTTACTATTTCTGGCCCAAAAGCCTGCACAAGGTATAAGAGTGAGATTTGAAAGGGTCAAGGTAACTATGTATTTCATATAACCAACTTCGACAATATAATCACGCAACTGTACTTTCAATACTTGGAGAGTAACTCAACAATGTTTAAGTATGTCCAAATGCTCGCAGACTGGCTGGATTTCCTCCCTAGGGTGTTATTCATATTTAAATTTATTGCAACAGAGAGGGAAAACCTTTTTGAGAAGGGAATATGGAAGTCTAGGCATTTACAGGGCTTATGACCTGTCGTTGGCTGGTTTAAGTGGCCACTTTACACCCTGTGTAACATTCACCATTCTGCCGATGTTTGAACATCCACATTTCCTCAACTCTTCCATCTGTTGACTTTTGTGAAGTAAAAGAGCTGAAACCTTTATCACGTGGGTGAGATTCACCCGGCTGAACCAAATCACCTATCGCCTACTAGGCAATGCCAGAAAACAATTTTTCAATTTTTATACTTCTTCTTTTACCAGGTAGTAATTCAACAATGTTTGATTATGTCCAAATGCTTGCAGACTGCCTGGATTTCCTCCTTAGGGAGTTGTTCATATTTAAATTTATTTCAACAGAGAGGGAATTTTTTTTTGAGAAGGAATATGAAGGTCGTATGCCCTGTAAATGCCTAGACTTCCATATTCCCTTCTCTAAAATATGTTTCCTCTCTGTTGCAATAAATTAAAAGCTTAGAGAGTATTTTCAGTAAGATATTTTTATTTTGTTTAATTTCTTTTCATTTGTTTGTGTTATTTGCATCCAACAATTTTGCTGATTTATTTTTAAGGTAGTTTATTACATTATTAGATAGATTTTGGTGTTTCCAGAATATTTTGTAGTCCCCGGACTGGTACCTGAAGCGTAAGACTGATCATCTAACCTTCTTGTAACAAAAATGATCAGGATACGCTGCGACTGGTGTATAAATGCAGTGCTCTTTGTACTATTAGATGTGGAAAAGGAATGACAATAAACGGTTGCATAAAGTATTTTTTTTATTTTATGTATTTTTGTATAATTCAATTTAGTACGTACTATTATTTGGCATATGATTTATTGCTCCTATTTTTTATATTTCTTTAAAGTATTGAGTGAGTTTCTAGAAAACATATCTCAATTATGTTTTTATATATATATATATATATTCTTTTCTGTTGATTTCAATGATACTCTTATTTTGTTTTTTTTTAATACAACTATATTTACTATTATTTTGTTGATTTTAATGATACCATTATTTTGTATTTTTGATTATGTGTGATTCTTAATTTGTATAATTTATATTCTAAAAATGATTTCTGATTATCCTTTTTGCATTGTATTCTTTGGAATTTTATTATTTATTACATTTACCTTTTTTTTTAGATTGTTATTCTATGTCATTATAATTTGATTTAATTAATTTTACTATGTATTTTTATTGTTATTTATTGTGGCTTGACACGGGCATAGCCTAAAAAGCCTTAATGAGTTCATTAATATTTAAACTAGTGTAATTTTGAATGAAAAAATAAATAAAGTATGAAAGACACAGGAACAGTGGGTTAACTTGGTTATTGATATAATGAACGATTTAAAAAAAATTCAACCCCTTAAAATTTCATAAAATGTAAATTGTATATAAATAATATTTGCAGAATAATCCGAATAACTTGTCGTCTTTACCTTATCCGCATCAGTGGTGCATAGGGCACTCCGATTGCATCGTATCTAGATCATTTTAGTTACATAGAAGGAACGGTGATCTGATTTACAAAATAACTATAAAAGTATCAATGTCTTTACTTTACGCAAGTATTTTTGCTTTATTAGAGATGTAACAGCGGATAAAGATAAAATTATTGTATGTAAATTGATTGCAAGACATTATTTTGCTCATGAAAAAAAAACAATTTGGAATGAAGTAAAAAGGTGGATTTAAAAATAATTTTCACAGAGGAAATGTTAAGCAAGTGTATGCCATTGCTCGTTACCGGATACATTTTTTTCATGTTTCCGGCGCATTTAATAAAATGTAATGCCTGCAGTTTTATCTCGAAAGATTTGTTGTTACATAAAAACATGATCATGTGTCATTGATACATCTTGCTGACTGAGACATTTAAACTGTTTTATTCCAATAATGTTTTAAGTATGTCCACATGCTTGTAGACAGGCAAGATTTCCTCTCTAGGAAGTTATTCAGATCTCATTTTATTGTAACAGAGAGGAAATTTTTTTTTAGAAGGGAATATGGAAGTCTAGGCATTTATAGGACCAGTCATTATAACCGGTGTAAGTAGCCACTTTACGCACTTTGTAACATTTACCATTCTGCCTATGTTTAAAATCCACATTTCCCCAACTCTTCCACCTGTTGATTTTTGTGGAGTAAAAGAGCTGAAACCTTTATAATGTGCGTGAGATTCATCCGACTGAACCAATTCACCTGCTAGGCAACGCCTGAAAACAATTTTCAAATTTCTATTCATCTTCTTACACCAGTAAGTTTAATCAACTAAAATGTTTTTAGTATGTCTAAATGTTTGTAGACAGGCTGGATATCCTCCCAAGGTAGTTATTAAGATCTAAATTTATTGCAACAGAGAGGGAAACATTTTAGAGAAGGGATGACAGGCCGTCTAAATCCCTAGACTTTCACTTTACCTTTTCAAAAATGTTTTCCTTCTATGTTGCAATAAACTCGGCCTCGTAATGTAGCGGTCAGCATATTTGCCTTCCATAAAGAGGTCTCGGATTCATTTCCCGACATGGTTGACGTGAAATATTTATTTAAAAAGGTGTTTTTACGCTAGAATATTATTTCATAGTCCCTGGACTGGAACCTGAAGCGTAAGACTGATCATCTTACCTTAATGTACAAAATGATCAAGGTACGCTTCGATTGGTGTGCCAATGCAGTGCCTTTTGCACCGTTTGGTGCGGAAAGGGAATGATGATGATGTTGCAATAAATTTATTTTATTTTAATCTAATATCCCTAAAAATATTGGCGTGAGTTTCAAATGACAATTTTTTGTACAAAGGGATTATTATTTATTTTGTAAGTTAAATCAGGAAAGTTGAATAGGATTGTGGTCGAATCAGAGGTCCGAGGTTCAAACCCCACTCTACCCCAACTTGATTTCCATTTTCTAATTGCGAGTTATTTACAACTTTTAATTTGTTAAAAAGAGAGGATTTTTTTTTGAGAAGGGAACATGGAAGTCTAGGCATTTACTGGGCTTATGACCTGTCTTTGGCTGGTTTACTTCCATATTCCCTTCTCAAAAATGTTTTCCCTCTCCGTTTCAACAAATTCATATATGAATAACTCCCTAGGGAAGAAATCCAGCCAGTCTGCAAGCATTTGAATGTACTCAAAACATTGTTGTATTTACAACTTGTTGAAAATGGCCCCAAAATTCAAATATTTGGGTAAATCGTCCACTCCCCACTCTACCCCAACTTGATTTCCATTTTCTAATTGCGAGTTATTTACAACTTTTAATTTGTTAAAAAGAGAGGAATTTTTTTTGAGAAGGGAACATGGAAGTCTAGGCATTTACTGGGCTTATGACCTGTCTTTGGCTGGTTTACTTCCATATTCCCTTCTCAAAAATGTTTTCCCTCTCCGTTACAACAAATTCATATATGAATAACTCCCTAGGGAAGAAATCCAGCCAGTCTGCAAGCATTTGAATGTACTCAAAACATTGTTGTATTTACAACTTGTTGAAAATGGCCCCAAAATTCAAATATTTGGGTAAATCGTAAGAACGAAAATGTTTCTTTTTCCTAAAACTGAAAACTAAAATAATAAAATCAATAAATACATTTTTATGAAAATTTATTATTGTGAGCAACGTACTGAGTTTTGAGAACGGGTGTCTTATAAGAATGTTGTTTGACTTTGTAAGAAATGAAAACATAAAAAAATGGACAAATAATCTTGCAAACTCCGATGACAACTGGCATTAAACTGAGGCGATCTTTTTTAGGTTCAATTTAAAACTACAAGACACGAATCTAACTTGGGAGGATACATAAAAGCTGACAGCTGACTAAAAGGCCTAGAGCCTGTTTGCGGGTACCATACGCTCCAACTAGGGAGCGAACGATAATGATGAATATATTTTTGGCCAAGACAATCAATATTAGCCATGTAGAAGCCTACATGTCTTATATTGATTGTATATACGGATATATATGTATAAATATTATTTTTTTTGTTTAAATTCTTTACAAGTAATTTACAATTTGTATTTTAGTTCTTATATCCATATTATTTTCTTCTGTACTATGCAAAGTTTCACTTTTTATTTTGCGTTGCAGCATGCTTTTTTTTGTTTTTACACGTATAAAAAAAAAAGAAAAAAACTGTTTATTTTTTAAATGATTACTTGCTATGTTTGTACTTACCTGTATAATTTTTGTAAATGCCCCTAATAAATAAATATGTATTGAACATACGTGTCTGTCATCATCATCGTTTTCTTATCCACACCTTGTGGTGCATAGGGAACTGTTTATAAAAAATGTGTCTTTTGTCTTTTGTCAGTTTCATTTTTATTTAAAAAAAATCCAATTAAGCGAAAATTTAATATTTATTTACAATCGAACCGTGAAAATAACAAAACATAGAAACTTAAATAGCTTTTATCGTACCTCTTACTGCAGTATTGTCGATTCGAGATTAATCAAATACACATGATCAGCACAATCACCATATTCTGGTTTCACAGCATGACAGCGAAGGGATTTTATTTCATTTCACTTATTTTATTTATTACAGTGTTTTAGTTCCAAATTGAGACATATCATCTAATACATGAAGTCTTACGCTTCAGGGGACTATAAAACATACGGTAAAATTTGATATTTCATGTCGATTTGGCCAGAAATCGAACCCAGAACCTCAGGCATAGCTAGCTAATCCTTAAAAAACGCACCGCGATGTATAATGATATTTCGATTTCTACTGAAGACACCAGACTGAGTGGGTCACAGAAAGCAAAATCATGTATGTACATATATCTGTGATTTTGCTTTATATACATTTAAAAAATAAAAAATAACGGTTCAATTTAGTACTGTAAAGCAACGTCAATTAATTAAAAGAGTTAATATATATACTCGTATATATCTGTACCTCAGAGGCAGACGCAAATGCAAACGTCAAATATTCAACAAGAGACCAAAGAATCTACTTTCTCTAAAAGATTTCTAATAATTTATGGCATAAATTATATGGCGGTCTCCATGGTGTAGTGGTCAAGACGCTTGACTCACGGACGGTTCCGGGTTCGATTCCAGATGAGAACACAAAAATTGAAATAAAATTTTTCTTAAGCCTGGGTGTTCTGTGATGTAATTCACCACTGTAATTGAGCCTCCGGGCCTGTTTTGGTCCAAAAATAAATAAATAATAATAATAAATTTATATTTTCAGTATCTTAATACATTGGTTCTTACACATTAAGACTTACGTTTCTTCAAAATCGATGGACACAATCATAAACTGGATACGAAAATCGAAATGTCATTTCATAAAATTCTGGATTTGCATCCATCTGCCTCTGAGGTACATATATATACGAGTATATATGTCAACTCGTTTAATTAATTTGCGTTGCTTTACAGTACTAAATTGAACCGTAAAAAAATGAATGCAAGAAATGACAAATAGTGAAAAATGATGGTTGAACGTGCCAACCACTACACCACAGGACAATCTATGAACATTTATATGAAGGTGATAAAGATGTGATATTTTTATGTATGTACCGTACCTACTACTATCTAATTGCATCTTTCAAATGTACATCTTTATATGTACATTACCATTAATAATAATTACAATTAAAGTGCTGGATCATTTTAGTTTTACAACATTTAAAGTAAATAGACACAAGGTTACGTCCATTAATCACTCGGATAGAAGTTAGAACATATATACAAGTAAATGTACATTAATCTAGCGTCAGAAGACACGAATGGTTCTCAAAGTAGTCTTCGTGGTCCCGTGGTAATATTAACGACTAACGGATCAGAGGTCCGCGGTTCGAATTTCGCTCTACCATAATTAATTTCCTGTTTTTTTAATAGTGGATTATTTGCTTTTTATTCGTTTTTTTATTTATTATGAGTACATGCGTTCTTATAATTTACACAAATATTTTAATTTCGGGGGCTATTTTCAAAGAATTGTAAATTCAATACATCACCAACAGAAAACGGGAATTATGTTGGGGTAGAGTGGGGTTCGAACCTCGGATCTCTGGTCCGTAAGTCCGCGACCCTAGCCACGGGATTACAACCCGAAAGGGATATTATTTTTCAAAGTCATCCTAACAAGAAATATTAAGAAGAAACTAGTCTACGGGGCGAAAATGTTTGGAAAACCTCTGACAGACGCGAATGTTTCTATCTCCATTAACCATTAATGGTGAACGGTGATATAATTATTTTCTTTCAACATTAGGTTTGTTCAGTGTCAGTTTGATGCATTAGCCCCGTTTGGCAAGTTCATCTGCGGACCGTATAATCGCATAAATCTTTCACGGATCGATAATTTGACAGCGATGTTTGCAAACATTTTGGCATAAATGATGAACTGTTTTTACATTGTATGGGCTTACAAAATTTGTAATTAATTTGTTTTATATTCAGGAGAGACAAATCAGCTATAATACGATTTAAATTAAAGTTTATTCACGGTAGAACGTGTTTTTGACAAAATACATGTATTTGATGCGTGACGTTTTTGACGATCAATTGTCTCTATCAAATAAATATCAGACCGTTCACGATCCTGATATTAAATTTATTGAAATAGATACAAAATGGACAGTAAGGCTTATTAAGGTCATTGATTGGTTTCAGATTTCACTTTACACACTGCTTAACATTCTCTATTCAGTCTATTATATTCATATATTCAGAATTATTTTACTAACTGGAAAGAGATATATGACGACAGAAAATGTTTTTCAATTTTAAAAAATATTTATGGGTCACCCCTCGGGAGTTATCAAGATTAATGTTTACTGCAACAGAGACGGGAAATATTTTAAAGGAGGTGAAACAGACGTCTAGGAATTTTTGGGGATTATGATCTGCCATGACCTACGACAGGCTTTTCAGTGACTGCAGCTAACAACCTAGCCGAGTCTAGTTTAGGGAAAACTACTAGAGGAATTTAAGCTTACAGAGTTGAAGCTAGAGGTGTCGATCGCGATCTATAGCACTCAATGAATGAATTACAGACGAACAGAAAAGCCAGAAACATTACTATGTATTATTGGAACCCTAAGCTCTTTTACTAAGTTTATATGTGCAAGTTTATCTTCCCATTAAAAATCAGCTGCTATTTTTATTAATTAGGTTTATTCATAATACGTATCTTCGATATATATTTTATTTAGTACAAATTTTTAAACAAATCTTCTTTTGACCAGTATCATTTTTGATAAGACATTGCTTTTAACAATAAGCGCTAAAGTCCTTGTTCTCTGAGCTTGAAGATTTCAATAAATTATATTATATCTAAATTTATTTTTAAAAGTTTAGTTCGTCAATTGAATCGGGTTGTGGTCCCGTGGCTAGTGTCTTGGACTCACTGATCGAAGGTCCGTGGTTCGAATCCCACTCTACCCCAACTTGATTCCCATTTTCTAATAGTGAGTTATATATAACTCGTTGAAAAGATGGCCCTCAAAATGAAATATTTGCGTAAATTATAAGAACGCAAATATTTATTTAAAAAAAAAAACCTTAAAAAAAAGTACCGATTTACGTTCTTACAAATATTTAATTTTGAAGGACATTTTCAAAATGGCAGAGTTGTAAATAAATCACTATAAGAAAATGGGAATCAAGTTGGGGTAGAGTGGATTTCGAACCGTGAGTCCCAAACACTAGCCACGGGATCACAACCCGATTCATTGCATTTTATTGAAAATGAAAACAGTGAAAATATCGTCTTCAAGATTTTCACAGCATTATTGTGGTCACTTGTGGTTAAAAAAAATACTTAATACAATTGTTTACCAGGATGTTTTCATACTTAATTGTATGTATTTTATATTTTTCGAGTTATTTATTTATTAATTCATTACAACATAATATAAATATTACATAAAATAATAACTTATCCCCATATTTATAAGACAAAAAGCCTAGCGTTCAATCAGGAAGACACAATGGAAAGAAAATCATTAAAATGTATTTAAAAATGCAAAAATAAATATTGTAACATAAATAACAATTCATATCGTAATCTGAAAACAAATGCAGCGCTATGACTCGTCCACCATATAATCATTGTTTAAAATAAATTAGTTTAGGCAATTTCTCGCAGGAGTCTCCTACAATGGTCTCTTCCTCTAAACAAAATCAAATCTATAAAATAATTACTCTAGAATAAATTGGGTTATATTCGCGCACAGGAATTTGAGCCTTATTATCGTGGTATCAACGCCAAATCAGAGTAATTTTCGTCTGTCGAAATTTGACGAATTGCTACCACAGTAATTAAATCCCCTTTGACTGAAAGAACGGATATTCAAATCGAAAAAGTTTAGACTTCAATTTAATTGTTTGAAGGACGTGTTAACCGTTTTTACTTATTACTCTATGATATATGTGCAATGTGGTGAGAGTTAAATAATATTTCATTTCAAGACAATTCTCTCTATATTCGTATTATTCATACAATATTTACCTAACAATATATTTTTTCAATGAGTTACGAGAGACGAGAGACGAGAGAGAGAGAGAGAAAGTATAATATACTCTTAGCCTGTATGTTTGTATTTTTTTACTATTACAATATTAAAATCTCAAATGATTTTTTTAAATGAAATACATGAATATTTTAAATTGACTTAGATTTTTATTATAACTCAGGAATTTTTTTATTTGCAAACAACATTTAATTGAGTACAAGGATATATTTTTAAATGGCAAAAAATCAAATTGTTTTTTGCATTGCGAAAATAATTTAGTTATACCCAAAATAACATAACATATCGTCGTTGCGCCGGCAATATCAATAAATATATATATATATCTTTATATTTTTTTTGTATTTTTAATTTCTAATTATGATTACACAATTTTATTTCAACAAAATAAACTTAAATATTATTTAAAAAAAAAAAACTTATTTATTCCTTTTTGGTATCAATTTAAAAAATGTAAAAAAATCCCTTAAAATTGTTTAAAATATCACTTAACATAGCCGGCGCAACGACAGTGTCTTTTGTTAATATAATTATTATGGATAACTTATTTAGCGCTAAAATTCATTAATATTTTTTTAAATTTGTATTATGGATAATTATATTAATCCTAATTAACAAAGGTCCTAAGAGCCTATCAATTGAGGCCCGTAGGGCTGATTTAATAAAACCATCACAACATATTTATTAGTGAAGCCGATTTAATAAGCCCTAGAGTACAGATTCATTAAGGCCCTCATGGCCGATTCATTAAGGCCCTAAAGGTCGAATTTACTAACATGTAACAGTCGGCGACAGCTGACTGTTATTATTTTAAATAAAAGGTTTTTCACTTTCTAATTTTATTCGCTTACTACTTTCGGAGATATTTAATAAAAACAATATTTTGAGTTTGTCCAAGTTTTTTGTAGACAAGGACTGGATTCAAGTCCCTGGGGAGCTGTTTATATTAACATATTACAACAGAGATTGTTGGTAAATCCACCTGGTCCATGAAGAAGTATAGAAATTAAAAAAAAAAACATTTTCAGGCGTTGCCAAGTTTGTAGGTAAAATAATTCAATTACACGAATACCTAAATAAAGGTTTCGGCTCTTTACTTCACAAACATCAACATATGTAAGAATTGAAGGAATATAGATTTTCAAATATGGGCAGAATGGTGAATGTTACACAGTGTGTAAAGTGGCCACTTAAACCAGCCACTGACAGGTCATAAGCCCTGTAGATGCCTAGACTTCTATATTACCCTCTCTTAAATGTTCTTCATCTCGATTGTAATAAGTTAATATTTAATATGCGTATCTGATAATTTTGTGTGGTTTTGGTGGCATTATTTTAAGTTAGAGATTCCTCTTTACTACATTAAGGGCTTTACTCATAAACTTGCTATAAAATTACGCCTTAGTATATAGTGGTAGAATAAAGATGGTATCCATCCTTATTCTACCACTATGCATAGGCGTAAATTTATACCAGGCTAATAGGTAAGGCCCTAAGACTGCTCCGAACAGCAAAAAATAAATTCTGAGGCCCAAAGGGCCGATAAAATTAGGTTTTCGAGACTGTAACCAAACGAGGCCCGAAGGACTGAATTTCTTAGTATGTAACAGTGAGCAATAGCCAACTGTTGCCGGCTGGGTTCGAATTAATAATATTCCATTTGAAGATGGCTTTTGTTTCGGAGAACTCAATATGTTCTTCCAGGATATTGAATACTCTTGGGACCACAAAATAACATTTTCTTTGTGCAAAAGTCGTACGTGTTTTCAGTACTAAATCATTTAAATTGTGGGTAAATCTTGTACTAGCATTCTGCTGAGATCTCTTATAGTCGTATGACCTGAAATGCATCATGACGCCTTTATAAACCTCGGTCTAATATTCAGTAACTTCATGAATTTGAATAGTGTCTCATTTGGGAAAGTTGGGGGACATCGAAGCATCAGTAATTTAAGTACATATTAACTTTTGTATTAGAGGGGTTATGATGGATGGGGTGCAGCTATTCCCAATAACATTGATTAGTATTTTTTTATAATTAAATTATATGGAAACTTTTAATTTAATATTGTAAATGGAGAAACGTTAGTAAGTCTTTTTACTTTCTCATTGTAACCCGGCCTCCGTGGTGTAGTTTCATTTTTAATTTTTTTTTTTTTGCACCACAACATGCCAGGAGGCCCAATTACAGTGGTGAATTACATTACAGAACAACCAGGCTTGAGAAAAATCACATTTTAATTTTTGTGTTCTCACCGGGAATCGAACCCGGAACCTTCCGTGCGTGAGTCAAGCGTCTTGACCACTACACCACGGAGGCCGCCGTAATTAGGCCTTTTGGCCTGTTGTGGTGCAAAAAAAAAAAATGTAAAATGTAAAAATGTAAAAAAAAATGTCACTGCTAAATGTATTTTTTTATTCAATTATTTGAGTTGGTTTTTCGTGTAAATCAAATGTTTGATTTTGCTTGTTCTCTTTATATTAATGTGCTCGAATGAAACTATCCACCGGCCATCTAGCGGCCAAACCTCGCTTTCAAATCAGCAAATTATGCTGCCGCAACATGTAGGTACTATATTATTTTTGTATATTATTCGTCCATACTCAACTTTTTCATCTTCTTCAGCCTTATCCTCTCCACTTCTGGATAAAGGCCTCTTCCAATCGCCTCCATTCCTTCCTATCACCCGCTTTCATCATCCACGTTTTACCGGCAATAGAGGCAATGTCGTCGACCCATCTTTTCTGTGGCCTTCCAACACTTCTTTTGTTTGCCCATGGTCTCCACTTTATTATTCTGGGTGTCCACCTGCCATCATTTTGTCTCGCCAAGTGTCCTGCCCACTGCCATTTCAATTTCGCTGCACGATCCATGATATCCACGACTCCGGTTCGGCGCCTTATTTCTTCATTCTTACTCCGCCTCTTAGACATACCTAAATTGAGACTTGTGTTTCAGTAAATCGGTAAAAATAATCGGGTTGTGGTCCCGTGGCTAGTGTCTCGGACTTACGGCTAATAGGTCAATGGTTCGAATACCACTCTACCCCAACTTGATTCCCATTTTCTAATAGTGAGTTATTCAAAACTCGTTAAAAATGGCACTCAAAATGAAATATTTGGGTAAATCATAAGAACGCAAATATTTCTTTTAACTATAAAAAAAATGTATTTAAAAAACAATTTGTGAATGAATGAAGATATTTTCTTAAAATAAAAATAATGCTTAAAGACTGGTGTTGACTGATCGTGTTTCGAATAATGTAGCTTTATTTTTAAATAATACATGTGGCATACAAAAATATTCCTTCACTTTGATAATGAATTTTGATATCACAATTTCTAAAAAAACCGTGAAATAAAAATACGATTAAAGATTATTAATTTGTTAGGTACCCTAAACAAAAAACGCTACATGCCATATATTTCAGAAGATACCTTATACATGTTAACGATTAAAAACGAAAGTTGCATGGTTGATAAGAAATATTATTACGTGTGCAGTTTTTCTGTTAGTTCAAATGTTATCAATGAACACTATTCTACTTATATAGACTTTGCCGTGACAGTTATTTCCTATGGTTAAAAAAACGTAACAATTACGTACACTAAAAAACCAGAACAAAAAACACTGTGCATTTATCTTAAAATCTAGATTCCTATCATTCTGTGTTGCTAGATAGCCAAAACCGATTTGTTTTAATAACTATTGCGGAATGAATATAATTTATTGTGTGGCAACACAGAATAAAAGTATTTCCCGCCAAATATTGCACCAGCACATAAGATTAGCAGAGCAAGATAAAGTAGGTGTTATTTTATTGTTAATGGAAGAATGAATCCTTTATATCCATTTAACTTCGTAACATAATGATGTGAATGACTTTGACTGAAAAATGACTGTCATTTGATTCAGATGATAAATGGGTGTTTTTAATAGGCTCTAGTATTATAAATATATTTCTACTTATTTTTTACGTAATAGCTGTAAAAATCCCGAATAAAATTAAGTAAATTATAATTTTTTATCAAAAATTCTCAAGTACATATTTTTTCAAATTATTTTGATTTCAATGTTTTCAATTTCTTTTATTTCTTCATGTAACGTATTGTACAGCTTCAACCCAATATAAAATTAGTTCCAAGACTGCTTTTCTCCCCATTGGTAATCTTATCTTTTTTTATCCCTAGTTTCATTTGTAAGATATTCTTGGTAAAATTTAATTATATTTTTTAGTTGATTTATCCCTTTAATTATTTTATTTATAAAAATAGCAATTTTTTTTGTTGCTTTATTGTGAGTAAGCCAATTTTTGTGCATCTACATTAGATTACATATGAGTTGATAAATATCAAACGCAGGTATGTCTACAACGAAAATCACAGTGTCCACGTGGACCTACTAGCTTCTGAATTGAAATAGAGTTTTATTCTAATAATGAGGACATGTTTTAATTTAAACAACACTGAGATGATCATACTTTTTTTCTGCACATTTTGCTAAACAATATATAAAAAAAATTGAGTGGACATACTGGCGTTTAATATTTATTAACTCATATTTCTTTTGAGTATAATCCACATCGCCTTACTTATTTATTAATTTATTGCAATCTCTATATTTTATTTTCTAAATTTATTGCATAAAATTAGTAAACATACTGAATAACAGGGAATCTATATAAAACCAATTAATGTAAAACGAAAACGGAGTGTTCTCTGTTTATGATAGTCTCCATCTAACATGGCACAGCCTGTTCTAAGATGGAGATTTTTTATCTTTAGAGCGTAAGTAGTCCTATACTAATAAAACAATAACATAAACAAGAAAAACTAAAACTAAAACTACTTTATTATAAATGCCTAGCTAATCAGATTTAAGAAATTAAACATCATTATTATACAAATATAAAGTATATATATGTGCCAAAAATACATGTTACATAAACATAAATAAAAGAGTATAATATATAATAAAACAAATATAAAGCAATGAAATACATAAAAATATAAATAATATGTGTACCAATTATATAAAGTACTACGTTTATTGATTTACACATATTTAAAAAAAAAACTCTCGCTACACTATTTATATGTGCAGCTATTTTTATTTTAAAATTTGTTTTACAATTTGCGCCTTTTATATTTGGCAATAAATCATTAAATATTTTTGGAGTAATTACATTGTACTGCTTTTTACCAAAGGCGGTTGATACAAATGGGACAATACAGTTAATTTGTGTTGCTGAACGAGTGTTCTGTTGGGTTCTAAAGGAATTTGTAAACTTAAATGTAGAGGAAGAGAGGTATGTATGCAAAGATAGAGTGATATGGCGTTCTATCCTCTCTGCCTACCCCTACAGGGAAACGGCGTGATAGTTTGTTTGTTTTGTATATTTTTAATTTCCCCTTCATTACATAAAAAAAGAATGGAAGAACAGTAATGTATGTGTGGACATATGATTGTTTTATAAATAAGAAGACTACTCTTTATATCTATTACATTTCTTAATCTTCCCATAAAAGTTTATGTTTTTATTTTTTTAGTTAACGAATGTTTGTTTATTTAAAACTGCAAGTAGGTAGCATAACGAGCATAAACAAGGTAAAAAGTAAATAAAGTCATAATTGTATCATTTTACGACCTTCGTAATTTTTATAGACTTACACCTCTTACTGACCTTTAGTGATTCAGTATTTTAAAATCAGTGTATTCTCGAAACGACCTTCCCAAATCTGCTGTACTCAATAATTATCTGTGGTCTGGACTCCGCGTTCAAACCAATGACAGGCATAATAATATGGGTACCAAAAGATGGCACAGGGTCCTGACCTCAAACTATAAAAAGGCAGACTCAAATTGTAAGATTACCTCGTTAAGAAATATAATATTATCTTCATAGAACCAGACGCAAAATTTAAGTAGGAGAACTCATGTTTTTTATTTATTTACAATTTTTGTATTTATAACAAGTACGAGGTTTGATCAGGCTTAAAAGAAGTACATTCTGGGGAGCTGTCATTTTTATATAACACTGCTAATTACTATTCAGTATTTTGAGAAGTTTGACACAGTTTGGTTCAATACTTCACTGTCCTTGGAATGGTAATAAAGCATAAGACTGATCACCTTACCTTCCATGTAACGAAAATTATCCAGATACGCTGCGATTGGAGTGCTAATGCAGTACCCTATGCGGATAGTGAAGTGACAACAAAATTAATTATTTTAATTAAATTACAAATTTAAAAGCTTCAATTAAATTAACTTAACAATAGAATCACCATGTAAAGCGCCCTTGAGGTATTTTATTACGAAAATGGCGCTATATAAGTTATCCACAATAACAATAACAAATGATTAAAATAATATTACATGGCCATGATGCTAGAGCTAAAGAAAAAATCAGACTCCCATTTAGAAAAAAAGCCATGTCGAAAAATTCAATTTTATAATACGCACTACAAAAATATTGTGGGAAAAACATTTATTCAGTAAAAAAAAAACGAAATTCAAACTTAGGGTTAAGACGTATATGTTTAACAGTTTATCAACAATATTTTGAGTCTACCCAAATTTTTGTAGACTAGAACTGGATTTAACCCCCCGGGAGTAAATAATGTATTACAACAGAGATGAATAGCATTGAATAACATTTTATGAAAAGGAATATAGAAGTCTAGGCATTTACACAACCTGATTTACATGACCTGCCATTGGCTGGTTTAAATAGTCACATTGTGTAACATCCACAATTGTACCTATTTTAGAACATCTATGTTCCTTTAATTCTTCCATCTGTTGATGTGTAAAGCTAAAGAGCTGAAACCTTTATTGATGCGGGCGACATTCTAGACCTCTATATTTCCTTCTATAAAATGTTTTTCATCTCTGTTATAACATATTAAGTTTATAAATGATTTAAATATACAATTAATTATAAGAGTGCAAATACAAATATGTTTATGTTTTCCTAATTCCAGATGCAGAATAAAATAAATAAACAGTAAGCGTAAGGTGACCTCCGTGGTGTAATGGCTTAGATACTTGACCCACGCGCCGAAGGTTCCGGGTTTGACTCCCGGTGAGAACATAGAAATTAATCGTGATTTTTTCTCAAGCTTGGGCGATTTTTAGTGTAATTCGGGCTTCTGGCCAGTTCTAGTGCAAAAAAAGGTCTACCCTGTATAAATACTTGTACACCTGAAAATATTCCTATACCCAGTCTGCAAATTATATTTCAAAAAGTCTGTCTTCATTCCTCGCATCAACTGACAGCTTATTGAAAATTTTTGGTCTATGATGGTTAAAGCTATTTTGAGCCAAAGACATGTATGCCAGGAACCATTAGTTCCTTTTTATATTTCTTTTATTTAGTTACATAGATGAGTGTTATGGTTTCATAGCACTTTAGATTTTTATTTGACTATTTTTGATTTTTTATACAATTAACTCCCAGGGAGCTTTTACAATACAGAGTTGCTTATAAAATACAAAATAAACTTTACAAACAATAATAGGTTGCAGTTATGCTTTCTAAACAAAGGTTAAATAATGTCTAACTCATACTGTATCCACAAAGCTTCTTCAGGCCTCTTTGTCACCCGCGTGTCTTTTAAAGACTGGTCTGCGTCAAGTAATCTAGGAGTACATAATATATACTTTTTTACATTTACATTTTTTTTTTTTTGCAACACAACAGGCCAGGAGGCCTAATTACAGTGGTGAATTACATCACAGAGCACCCAGGCTTGAGAAAAATCACATGTTAATTTTTGTGTTCTCACCGGGAATCGAACCCGGAACCTTCCGTGCGTGAGTCAAGCGTCTTGACCATTACACCACGGAGGCCGCCGTTCATTGGATTGAAGATGTTCAGGACAGAGAGAACCACGATATTACAGCTCTGCTGTCTCCCAAAGGTTCTGCGTATTTTTATTATTTCCACATTCATTACAAAGTCAAACTAACGCAAGCCAGAATTTTTCTTAGGCCCCTTATTATTTTCGATGTTTTCAGCCTGTGTTGTTTTACAAAATCACAAGATTCCGTGTAAGTTAACGAATGATCTATGGTTAAAAATAAAAACTCGGCTGTCACTGGGCAGTTCCGAAGCTAAAATAAAAGGTCAGCTTATTCAGAAGATAAAAGAATTTCTCAATAATAAATTATTAAATTAACGTTTTAAATGTCATTGCAATGATCCGAAAGTACACAAAATATTAAAGTTCTTGTCAGTACGAACGATTGTAATAAACTTAACATTATTGGGAAAATATAATACATATCGTAAAAATCTAACCTTTTCTCCCCGAATCGATGTTTTTCGCGTTTGTGATTTGAAAAAATATTAAATCTATCAGGTTCCGAGGTTTAATTTTAGTGTTTTGGAGAGTGAAAATATTTTAAAAATAAAAGAAATACATTTAAATATAAAGTACGTACATAATGATCATCACATTTTCCTATTACAAATGTGCATGGGGCACCGCATTGACACTTTGACGAAAGGTGATCGCTTCAGGTCGTAGTCCAGGAACAGTGAAATATTGCAGTGTGAAACCACCTGTAAAACTAGTATTTTAAGTCCATCCTGCCATGAATCGAACCCAGCTCCACTACACCATGTTCACTATTGCTGTAGCACGGATACCGTTTATCGTGTAAATGTTGGTTAGCTATAAACTTTAGACTGTTTATATAACACTAAACTTCACTTTGTACAAAATATGCTGACGCAGGATGTGATAAAGATTTATTAGAGACACAACTTTTCACATGTGACTTGCTCACAGGACGGTAGAAACACAAAAATTTGAAATAGGAAGGATTTGGGTAGGAACGGGGTATTTACAGTCTTATATGAGTTGCTTGTATAGAAAATGTAAATTCAGTTCTTAACACCGCGTGTGACGTCAGAGGTTCATTTCCGCTTAGTCCAAGAACTCTTCCTATTGGTTCATCCACGGAAAAGAAACCGGAAATCTTCCATAGGTTGATTCATATGAACCAGTGACGTCATTCAAAATAGTTAAGCGTTTTAATTAAAATGTTTTTTTTAATTTTTTTCGTACGCTTTCAGGAAACTTTGCGTTACAATTAAATATTCCAATTTTAACCGCGCGTAAGAAAACATTTACTGTATCCGATTTCCCGTTGGGCCCAAGTTTAAACTTCAAGTTCCTCATTGCTGCGATGAAGATAAGAAGAAGAAGAATGAATAGATGTAATGTATTTAAATTTAAACTCGTTATTTAACAAAATACTCTTATTTAATTTGATAACTTTTCGTAGATTTTTCGCCATTAACACAGTGCGGGACGAAAATGGATTGGCACGAGTTAGCTCAGAAGTCTTACATGCTAATCGTGTTTTTAAATCTATCGTATATCATTATTTTATTGCCGTTGTTTGTCAGAGTCAGGTCCTCCCCTTACGGGGGTGGTATTCGGATCCTCTGCCTCTGACCACCCAAGGAGTCCTTCTTTAACCAAAATCGTTCTATTATTGTAAATATCCGTGTTTTTACTTATTTTTTGTGTAATTTATGTTTGTTATGTTACTATAGTTTGAAGAAAATGTTTTTGTATATTTGGATTCGTCAATTTATGTGAATTGTTTGTTAACATATTTTTTTGAATAAAAAAAACAGAGGCATTGAGGGGATCCTGAGTGGGGACGACGTGTTGGCCTCTGTCCATACGTCCTCCTCCCCCCTCCTTAATCTGCATAGAGTTTGTATTCCTTAGGAATATTTTTAATAACTTTCCTCTATGCGCAGCTGACAGAGAGTCCCCCAGGACTCTATAACAGCTGCGGGTGGATGGTGGGCTTAAGAGTCTCCCCTCAATGCCGTTGTTTGTCTTTGCAACATGTTTTTATGTTATTTTTGTGCAGTTTCTTGTGCATATGTTTTTTCATATAACTGTCGTAATTGGTTTAGGATGTATCTTTATATATATAATTCCTCTCTACGTGTGATGTCACTGAACTCCTTCTAAACGGCTTAACCGATTAACGTGAGGTTTTTAGAGAAACATAGATCTTTGCGCTGTGTGTGTTCGTAGATATTAAAACCTTCAATATTATGTGTAAAAAAGAAGTAAAGAGCATAAATGTTTTATTCATCGATCTACCAGGGTTGCATTCGAGGAAAATAATGCATTGACAAAAAAATGGAAAGATTTTGTTTTTTGTGTATAAAAAAGTTTGTTTTTGAATGTTTACAAACAGCATTTGTTTTTTTGTGGATCTCAATCAGATTTTTTCCGTAAATTCCTTATAATTTCTCCTCCTACATTTCTTTTTACTGGATTATTGGTAATACTAAAATAAAATTGAATTAACTACATTTTTAAAAATCGTATTCCCACATAAGTACACCCGTCTGTTGATGAGAAGACCGGATTTTGACGTTTGCAAAAAGAATACCATATTTGAAAAAAAAAATATTTTATGTTTTGGAATTACACCATAAACAAGTACGTTCTTAAATTTAATATTTGAATATTAACAATTTTTAGTTTTGGAATTCAATCACAAACAAGTACCCAGGTACCTACTTATCAATAAAAAGTCTTTTTCCAAGGCAAGCCGACGTTCGGGCAGGACAACGTCTGTCGGGTCAGCTAGTATGTAATAAATAAATAACTGTTGGAGAAAACTCTGTTACAGAGGGTTAATAAGCACGTCGCGTCGTCTTGAAATTGGTTTGAAACGAAACCAATGGTGTAATAATTATATGGTTGCAACCATCATGTTAGATACAGTATTATATATTTACGTATGAATTACTGTTGATCGCACATTAATTTGTAAACAGAGCAACATAACCTATTATCGTCAAATTTTGGGTTCAATGAATTTTGCACCATTATTTGTAACATTATGGAAATATAGAAGTATGTAAAAATAATCAATAGGTAACATATTTCAATCAGAGGTGCCGAGAGGCAGAAGAACTCAAGCGACATTTAAACAATTTTTGGTAAAATTACCTCCAAGCATTTTCGAGTTTTATTTATTTATTTAATTCACATAAACGCCCGGAGGGTTTTTACAAGTATGGTACAAAGATAAAATATATAAAGTAGGAAATAAAATATACCATACGGTACATTCAAATACACATTCCTAGATATGACTAGTAAGAATATAGATATACATAAATATTGTAAGCATTTTAAATTAATCAATATATCCAGTAAGAAAAACTTAAAAATAAAAGTATTGCTATTTTAATACACAGTTGTAAGCCGGTAGAAAATTAAATTATTTACATGCTTTAAAATGTTTAACATCTGTGAAGAAGAAGTAAGCAAAAATTATGCAAATAAGGAAAAAAAAAGAACTAGATTTAAGTATCTAAAAGAAACAATCAACAATCCCAAAATAAATTTTAATTTAAAATTAATTAACTAATTAAATAAATTGACACAATTTAACCAATTAATTAAACAATTATTTAAAATAAAAAAAACTTTTGCTTTTTAAATAAAGTGGCTACAACTACAGTTAGTGTTATAATTTTTTTTAACTTATGTGTATGTGTATAATGGAAATGAACTAAACTATGTTTAAATCGGGTTGTAGTCCTGTGTCTAGTGTCTCAGACTCACGGACCATTGGTCCGTGGTTCGAATCCCACTCTACTCCAACTTTATTTCCATTTTATAATAGTGAGTTATTTACAACTCGTTGAAAATGGCCCTTAAAATGAAGTATTTGGGTAAATCATAAGAACGCAAATATTTATTTTTAAAAAAATTTAAAAAACTGATAGCTCATAGAAATTTGGCAGTTATGTTTCTCTGGCATATTTTTTTGTGGATCTTTAATTTTTAAAAACATATTTTTTACATTTTTTTCTGTTTACTTAGCTTCCAGCATTACTATTGGAGTTTGAGTAAGTGAATCTAACTACATACTCGGATTAAATTTATTTATTATTTACGCCCACATGTCAGGTAAAAAGTTATAAGTTAATATGAACCCGGGTCTAATAAATATGCATCTATATATACATATATATATATATATATATATATATATAATCTTTTTTTAAAGTATCGAATTACATTATGATTTATAGATATACATAAATAAAGATAAAATATTACATAAAAGTAGGTAGGTTAAATATTTCAAATAAAAATAAAATAAAACACAGTAACAGTTTATTATTACAGGTATATAACAGGTATTATTACAGTGTATGTAAGTAAAATATAAAAATCAGTGATTTTTACAGTATTCGAATAATAAAAATTATTTTGATTTTATCGCCGTAAGATTTTTTTATCTGACAATAGAAAATGAAATATACTTGTTTCCGAGCCGGTGTAATCATCCGATTGGAGAATTTACAAAATAATTCGGTCTACCAGACGCTATAACAAAGGTAGATTGAGATCTTGTACATCTATTTGGTACTTAGATACTTATCGGTCTCATTAAATCAGGGACGTCTAGTGTGCTATTCGTCGTTTTATAAAAATTGATTGTGTCATTAAGAATTTATGTCAAATATCTTTTAAGCTTCTATGGCTTCCAGCACCTCAAATATCATCTTCATCATCATCATTCCGCTCCGTGGTTGGAGCATACAGTGTCCACAAAGGGCCTCCAGGCATCCCAGAGTCGGGTTCGCGTCCCGTAGTTCTGACATAAACGGTCAGCAGCGGACATCCAGGACGTCAACAACCTGATGTTTTGTAAAGTAGGCAAGCGTGGTGAAGGCTCTCAGGAGGCATCCGCAGTATATGACCCAGCCAACCGTATCGCCTTCAGTTAAACATCAAATGTCATTCACAATGCAATTCATTGAGTGTAAATATAAGTTTTGTCCGTTTTTTTCTAAATTTCAAATAGAGCACCATTTTTTTTTTAAAAATGGCAAAAGTTAAACGTCGTTTGAAAGGAAATTTTCTACTCCACATGATATTCTGTTTGCTTTTACGTAACATATATTATTTTCTTTGATTATAAGCCTTCAAAATGGAATGTCAAGTAGACGAAAGTGAGCATTTTCGACACTTATTTCTGTTCGCGTTCAATCGAGGAAATAAAGATGCCAAAGCTGCTGGCGATATTTTTGCAGTGTGTGGTGAAGATGCTATGAATTATTAACTTATTTGTTGTAAAATATATTTTTTTATTCAAGGGGCATTAACAACAAAAAAAATCATGCGAACATACTCAAAAATAAAACACAAAATGCAGAGAAAAAATATGTGAAATTAGTTAGGAAAGTTAGAAAGTTGGAAAAATTAGAAAATAAATCATAAAAAGTTGTACAAAGTAAAAAAAATAAAATAAAAGTAAACAAGAAATAAAAAGGTTAGCAAAAAATACAAGTATTTAAATTCATGATATAAATTCTGTAAAGCAAACAAAGTAAATAAAGTATTACGGTAAGACAGAAAGAAAAATACGAAATGCTTAAATGCAATTTCATATTACAGCAAAAAAAAACGAGTATAAAAAATATAAAAAAACAAGTAACAGAAAATGGAGACACAAAATGATAAAGTATGTGATTAAATAATTAAATAAAAAAAAAGTAAATAAAATATTTTAACTAGTAAATAAATTAAACTATAAGTTAAAACACTTAAACATTTTGAAAAAAAAAAGAAAAGTAAAAAAAAGCAAATTTAAAAGAAAACGAATACATACATGGTGAGTTTTCCATAATGAAGGAGAATACATTATTGACTAATTTTTTGTGTAACAAAAGTTGTGACCTTTTTTTTCCAAATTAGGAGACCAAGAGGATATAACAATTAATTTTGTTAATAATATATTCTTCTTCATTTTCTATTTTTTTTTTACTTTTAAAGCTCATTTTTAAATATGGAATAAAACAGACACAACTTATGTTAACATCCATATTACAGCATATAAAATTATGTTATGCAACAAAATGAAATACGATTAATTCGTAAATATTCACTCACCTCTTTGATTTATAGGCATTACTTTCTTTACACTCATTCGTTTATATCGTTTCTTAATTTTATACGCAGACATAATATTATATATTGGTAACAATTTCATTTGGTTATTTTACCTAACATTTACATGATACTTTAACCGTTCTTGTAAGGATCAAATCGATTTTGACGAAGCATAGAATTGTATCAGTGTTATTCTGAATCAGGTAGAAAAATTTAAGTAATATTGTTTTACACAGAAATAATCTTGCAAAGTAGGTAGGTGATATTGTTTACAAATGTACCGTGTGTGAACCGCAATATATAATATTATTATGCATATATTACACACAGGCGCGGGTTGGTTGTTTGGTATCCGAGGAAATCTCATTAATTTCACAGAATTGTCAGAAATATATATTTGGCCATTGTGTTTCCAAAACATATTGTTTTGTGTTAGAGGCTACTTCTCAATGAAAAAATACGAGCTGTTTTGTTGTATTTTGACATCATAATTAATTGAAATATCCATATTTGTTAATGTGTTTGCGTAAATACTCGCATTTCAAGGAATTAAGGCCAATCATAACAGAAACTGTTTTTGCTATTTCTTCATCATTTTAGTTTATAACCACAAAATTGTAATTTTTAAAGAATGAAAACTTTCAATCGAAGAATGAAAATGAATTTTATAAAACACTGTCTTGCTATTAGTAAACATAAAAAAAAACAAGAAGATAAGAAGCAATTTTACAAAATGTGTTGCTTTGTTATTACGTTAATCCTTTATAGCATCATGTGACAATAAATTCTGTTACAAACCAATTCAGTGCTTACAAAATCCAAAATATACACCAAAGTTCATTTTAAATCAATGTTACACCACGGGTACATACTATTCAATGCAAATAAAGTTTTTTTTGTCATAAACAGATCCCGTTGGTTGCTAAAAAGGTCATTTGAGATTTTCTCGCCGTGAAACTAACAGGGACGCGCATTTAAAATACTTTTTAAATGATAAAAAAAATATTTGTGGGGCTTTTCTTTATTTATTATTTACCTACATGATTACATTATTTTTTTACAAATATTTTTTTTATATTACAAGACTCACCAAGCCAATTTGTCTTGGCTTGGTTAGGCTTGTCGGTGAAGATCCTTTACATAAAAACATATTATATGATCACACTAAATAATTGTATTACTACTTACTTAACTATAAGGAGCAAATATATATATATTGTAAAGTTATATTTTGAAATATGTAAAAAATGCAAAAAATAAGTACACGATATCGCAATTATAAGATAGAAAATAAATAAAAAACCGGAATACTAATATTTAAAACAGAAGTATGTACATATTTAATAGGTACCTACAAAGCCTATAAAAAAGACATTACTCCTTATATTTCTATATCTATATCTATATCTATATCTATATCTATATCTATATCTATATCTATATCTATATCTATATCTATATCTATATCTATATCTATATCTATATCTATATCTATATCTATATCTATATCTATATCTATATCTATATCTATATCTATATCTATATCTATATCTATATCTATATCTATATCTATATCTATATCTATATCTATATCTATATCTATATCTATATCTATATCTATATCTATATCTATATCTATATCTATATCTATATCTATATCTATATCTATATCTATATCTATATCTATATCTATATCTATATCCATATCTTTATCTGTATATATATATATATATATATATATACATATTTGGGTAATTTATATAGCGCCGTTTTTGTGAAAATCACCCCAAGGGTGCTCTATATCTATACATATAAATACATATACACATATCAGTTTGTAAGCAAAATATTTTTTTTAAATATTTCATATTTCTTTGACGATTGAGAATACTTGGAGGCATTTTAACATAGTGAACTAAATGAGGGTATTGGAAGCAAACATATAAATCCCCACCAAAAACGGAAAATCAGTTATTGATGGCAAAATAAACTATACATAAAAACCTACCTACCTAAATAATAGCGTAATTCGAAACTATCTATCTCTAAACCTTGCAAAAACAGATTTTAATTATACTACTTTAATTATACCGCAAACTTAGCATTCTCCATTGAGTTAGTAAAGCATGATTAGAAATCTCACAATTCTTTTTTCAAAGTTTTTGCTTCCATGGAGATTTTTAAGTTTGCTTTTAATACCCTCAAATACCACTTTCTTATTTTAAAATGAAAATTTAAAAAAAATAAAAAAATACGTGTTTCATTATTTCCAGAAAGCTATCAAGACGTCCGGTATTTTCTTATTTTTAAGAAGTTGAGTTATAAAGCGTTAAGCGAAATTATCAAAGTGAGTACTTACCGATAAGCACTTCTGTCTAATTAGACATTGTATAGAAAATACTAGTAATAATAACGAAATGAAGAGACACAGAAATAGACGAAAAAAACATTATTGGATAGAAGCGATTGTGTTAATTAATTAAAAAATAATTATCCGAAGGTCGTCATCATGATGAACAGGAAATAGAGGAAATATAGCGATGTAATTTATTTTGTATTATTTTATTTATTTCAATGTAGTTCCTTCACTTTTAAGTGTTATTTAAAGAAACAAGTTATTTTTATTATTTTAATTTCATACACTTAAATGATGTCACATCAATAACTGATAATTCATTAATCACAACAACAAAAAAAACTTCAGTTTTGTAATTTCAATCATAGTTGAAGTGTTTCATATTATATAAGCACACGTTGATACAATGCAAGTTTTGTTTCCTTGTAACCCTGAACCCGCAGTATTCAATTAAGTATATTTTCGGTTGATTTACCTTTAATAACAGGAACCATATTTCTAAAGTTAACTGGTCCAAGAACCTTGGCTTCTGCTCTTGAAAATGTATGTTCACCATATAATATTGTTCAATGAGAATAACAGCATACGCTTTAGTATTTTTTTTAATACGTCTGTAAATAAAACTGTTGACATGTTTTCACTAAAATCTTTAATTCACTCTTAATTCATTATTTCATGCGCCCGAACTACTGATCTTTATGAAATAAAATATCCCAAAAAGAAATCTAAGACAAAATGTACTTTTTCATACTTAAAACTATTGAACTAATAATAGTTTCCACGCCGCCTTGACTTGATTTCTCAGGTCTGCCAACAAATATCCCAGTCTTGATTTGTTTGATTTCAGGTTGAATTCTTTCATACGATCACTGAATCCAATTCAACTTAAATCATTTCTTTCCCTCTTCCATTCCCACCCAGGCTAATTTTGTTCCCCTCTTTCTTAATGAAATATCAATAGTTTTCTCTATATTCTTTGTATTTTTTACTATTATATATGATATTGCGTCTTTTTTTTATATCGTATAATGTAGATCATTCTAGTAAATACCCGCTATACGTCAGGAGCGAATCGTCTTAATAAGATAGTATGCAAAGCTTACCATTATATTTAACTTTCGATAATAATGTTTTATAGTAACCATGTTTGTGGGAAAATAAATAAAATAATGATTTATGTTCAAAGCATTAAGTTTGCCAAATCACGTATATATAAATTAAAATATCTTCCTGCATCTTTATCACGTGGACCCAGCGAGCCAATCTCGTAGTAAGGAAGCGGCGCGCCATAAAATTCTACAGGTCTTTAAAGATCAAAAGTAAAGTTCTGATAAAAGAGTTTGTAGCATCAGTGAAGCTGCGAATGTATAATTGAAAAAAAGTTATGAGAGTAGCATGAAGCGTTAGAGTCGCCGAATTTGCCTGACCTCTCATACATTTGCTCTCCAGTTTTATTATTTATGCTACATATTACGTCCTCTTCGAAACTTTACCGATACGACTTCTATGATCATAAAGCCATAGTTTGTCTCCGGTAACTGGTAAAGTTTTTAACACGATTACTGATTACCAGGTGTGTACAAAGACATGTTCAGATTGTCGTGAAAAGATCTTGAGTTAATATCTTTTAAATTAAACGAATGTTTTACACGTTATGTTATACTTTGTTCTTAAGGTGCTTACACTGTCTACAAACACACGATATTAAATTGGCGTCGACACGTGACGATCGTCAAATGTTAAGCACATCAGGGCCCCGATTACTATGGGAATAGAAGAGTTATCTTCGACTGTCTATAAAGAAAAACCGTTATTTGTATACGAAAATGAGTATATTTGCATTAACATTTATAATATCTTCGTCAATAACTTACAATTGAACATGTATAGAAGGAAAAAATATTTTTTTTTCATACAGAAAACTGAATTTTACTTTGTAGATAAAATTCAAGGCAAATGTTTTTTTTCCATTGTAATCATGGCCCTGATAGCAATTCGCGACATTTATCAGCGACAAATGACAATCTTTAAATGCATGTCTGTAGGCAACTCTTTTATTATTCCCTCGCTTTAGGTACACTACATACACTTGCGTAGGAATTATAAGAAATTGCTCTACAATATACCAATCATACACTGTTAGAAATAGACAAAAAAAAACATTCATAAACCAATGCGTACTTTAATTCTGTGATGCAAGTAATTCAAGAACAACAAGAACAAATCTGTCCGTCCGTACGGCAGTGGCGAATGGAGATTTTAAATTACCTGGTCCATGAAGAAGTATAGAAATTGAAAAAATAATATTTTCAGGCGTTGCCTAGTATGTAGGTGAAATAATTCAATTTGATGAATCTCACCCGCATAAATAAAGGTTTCAGCTCTTTAACTTCACAAACATCAACAGACGAAAGAATTGAAGGAATATAGATGTTCAAATATAGGCAGAATGGTGAATGTTACACAGTGTGTAAAGTGGCCACTTAAACCAGTCATTGACAGGTCATAAGCCCTGTAGATGCCTGGACTTCTATATTACCTTCTCTTACATGTTCTTCATCTCTGTTGTAATATGTAAATATCATATATTTGCACCTACATAGGAGGTACAGACATAATATAATGTAAGTAATATATACTATAAATTGATATTTTTCTGTGGTTCTGTGTGATACAACAACTCTCATTTATGAAATCAACTCAAACGATGTAACTTTGTGATATATTATATTAAATAGATACATTATCCATTACTTAAATACATTTTTTTTTTTAAATAAAAAAAAAAATACCAATTCAATTGAAATGTCAACTGGCCGAATTGTTCTAGTAATTAATAGTGCTAAAAACGGCCGCGTGGAGCACTGTATGTCCTGCAATATGACGCATGAAAGTAATTATGGTCTTATGTCAAAAGTACCATCTCAAAGAAAAATAATCCTTAAGAAACAATGTTTGAAATACTGTTTTCCAAATCAAGAATCTTCAAATAATTTGTGTAATCTGCAAGTTTAATCTAGGAGAAAAAACCTGCACTGGGGTTAATACATTCAAAATAAAGTATATTTATTTGTACGAAAAAATAAGCTGGAAAAATCGGCTAGTTTCTTGGCTCACCGCAGGCGCTGGGCGCGCTTTATAAAAAAAATATTTATATTAGTATAAAAATACAAACGGTGGAAATGATTTAAAATAAATGTTAATTATTTATTTGTTTTTCTGTAAATAAAGTTACAATAAAACATTATTATGGTTAGTCAAATATAATGGTAAGCTGTGCATAATCGTTTCTATACACGGTTCGCCCCTGCCGTACGGTCTACTTTATCGACCACGTATACACCCATACGTTGATTGCATGGTCCGATTATATCTAATACTCTTAATTGATGCGAATTTCTAAAAAAATAATCGCCAACAGTAAACGTAAATAATACCAAATCGATTTACAAACAATTCAGAAATTACAATATTCAAATCAATTATAATATGTAATAATGGAGTCGTTAACGTTATTTTTACTGGAACATGTATAGTTATGAAATTTATTTGAAACCACGTATTATATTAATAGTGATTCTTAAAGAAATATACTATTCGTGCAATTAACGCCAACTAATTCATTTATATATTAAATTTAGGCAAATTAATAGCGAGTGAAAGGACCCGCCAGCCTCAAAAGCCGATCAGTTTAATCACACATTTTTTACCAACATCGCATCCGTTAGACATGTTGGTACATATTGTAAAATCGGTTAAATTATGCTAACAAAATACTCGCAATGAACGAACTTTGAAAAAATAATATCCAGTGAGAAGTATTTTAATGTCAATTTTGTATTATTTCTCTTTATTAAAATTTATGTAAGTATAAATAAATAAGGTTGGTATATTATGATAATTGTAAAAACGTATAAAAGCAATAGCATATAATACATAGTAAAAACAAATCCAATAAGGAAATACAAATTAGAATTTGCTAAAATTATGTTGAAGATGGAAAAAACAAGAAGATTATCTAGCTGAGAATGTAATTTACCTTTCTGATCATGATCATCACTTCGCGATTATGAGTCTTGGCATCAATAGGGCTTATAGCCTGTCACTGGTTTTTTTTGTTAGAAATATTTTAATAGCCATGTTAGAAAATGGAATACAAGTTGCGGTAGAGCGGGGTTTGCACCTTAGACCTCCTGGGCTGGTATTAGAGATAAGATAAGTATAAGTATAAGAGATCGCTGTTTTAGGGTGTATTTACCACGTAGGAATGCGCAGGATTATTAAATGATAAAGTAAATAATATGAGGTTCTATTAAATAATAATAATAATAAGTCTTTATTAAACATAATATACAATGTCATACATACACAAATAATAACAAACGTATACATAGTTAAATGGCGGACGTATTGCCACTTACAATTTATTACAGTATAACCAAAACTAAATAATAAAAAAAATACGAATTAAAAAATTGAAAATTAAATAGATTTAAAAAAAAAGTACTATGTTAATGTTTGAACATCGGTATTTCCGATTAACGAGTAATTATAATTAACACAAAACATTAAAAAAACTAATCCAAATTGAAGAAACCAAAAGAATAAAGTAGTAACATTTTTTATATTTATTTCCCTTCCGCACCTAATGGTGCATAGGGCACTGCATTGGTACACCGATCACAGAGAATCTTGATCATTTTTGTAACATGAAGTTAAGACGATCAGTCTTACGCTTCAGGTACCAGTCCTGCGAATATGAAATCTTCTAGTGTGAAAACACTCTTTTAAATAAATATTTCATATCAACCATTTCAGGAATTGAACCCACAACCCTTCGCGTGGCAGGCAAACGCTCTGACCATTACACTACGGGGCTGACTAATAATAATAGTAATAAATAAATTTACTATTATTAATAAAACAAAAATTAACAAACCTGCTTGTGATTTGTAAAACTAACTCCTCGTCTTAAAACGAATATCTTAATCCATTTGATTGGTCAAGTATTTGTACGATAGTTATTAAAAATATAATTATTTACATATTTTTGCAGCCCTAATATACCTACATTGTATTTTTAATGGATTTGATAGTAAAAATATGTACAAATACAATATAATGTATTTTAGACCTACCTTATACCATGTTATGATAATAATAAAATATGTTTTAAATTGTTTTAAGCACTAAATTTGTGATTTTCCATGTTAAATTATATTATAACTACGTATTTTATTCATGTAAAATCGCTAAAACAAATATAATATGCCAACCGGTTTTAGAACATGACTGTTCCTTTGTCAATGCTTAAAAATAAACCAACACTAAATATGTTAAATCTTACCAAATAACAAGTATTCACCTAAATACATCATCAATCTGTTATCGTATTTTTAATTGTTTACGTGAGGCGACAAATTCTCAAAAAAATAAACAGGGGTAGGTTGTAGAAATTAAAATCGGATCGGATGATATTTCAAATTATTAAACATTTTTAGTAAAAGAACTGTATAACACGTCTGGCTAACTTTCAAATATATTTTTTGCTTTAGTTCATACATTACATAAAGTACAAGCACTAGAAAATTGAGTAAATACAATATCGTTAGTTACACGGGTTGATAAGCACCAATTTTACAGATTGAGAGGCGGTCGAGTTATTGTTCAAAACACGGCGTTGATTTATGATTCCGGATGGCCCGGGCGAAGGATCACATGGGGCCTTACTTATAAATCGTATAGCTAAAAGTATTACTCATAAATTTCGCATAGAGTTAAACTCAGTTTCAATCTGGGATAGCGACCATAGAAACTTATACCTGCACATTATGTGGTATAACGCTGGAATAAGCACGCGATTTGTCAAAATTCATATTTTTTGGTAATCAAAATGGATACATTAACAGATTTTTTTCAATTTTACACAATTTCGAAGTCCTTCGACCTTCTCAATGCGATTCAAGTGATCTTTAATAATTTGTATCTTGTAATATCTGAAATGTTATATGTTTGTATATGTTTTAATTAATTGTGATAAAAAAAGAAACACGAACAAACTAAAGAACTCGTTTTTACCTTCTCCTCTTCTTCCCAATTTTGATTTCTTTTTCTAATGGTTTTCATGTTTTCCATTACACTGACAGTAGTCTCGATTCGACTTTGACATTTGTTTTTGTTTGTTGTTATAAAAGTTACTGCGCACGCGCACATATCAGTGTTGACTGTTTAAAAAAAATAATCATGAAATAACCTGTGAATTGTTATTCTAGGTAATAAATATCTTTATAAGTAAACTTTTTTTATATCGGTTATAAATAGTTAAATCGGGTATAGTTATTTCTTAATGTAAATCAGATATAAGGACATCTAATAAGTAAAGCCCATGGTGTTTAGACGGCCGAACGATCTCTTCTTAGTAATATGATGTCTCGCACCGTATTCAGAAGTTACCGAAAGGGCCTAACAGCCAGCATTCGAACTTCTCTGAGTAGGTACCCGGGATCAACTACTATGATCTGGAGTAATCAAATTATATGTCTAACCAAGAAACCCAGTTGTGCCAAATGAGGCAAACGACTAGGTTAGCAAGAGTTGATAGTATAATATGACCGTACTGGGTGAGAGGCAAGGCGTAACCTACTACCAAAGAGTTCCAGATAAGGAATACAAGCTGGTTAGCTAGGAGAGCCCTGAGTAGATGTCATTACCAAAAAGTACCAAGAAGATAGGTAAGCAGAAAGGTTAGACGACGACCCGGATTACTCTGCCTTCTAGAGCTAGAAATCCGCCTTATAAAGGACAAAATTAAGGGGAATGACAAATTTAGGGGTCTTGAGGGGCATGTGGTAATCGTGGGTGGCTGAGGGATGTCGGAAGGGCATCGCGTTGGAATGCGAGAGTCTGCAAACCTACTGCACATGTTAGAGGAGATGTAAATACGTAACTATGTTGTACAAGTAGGAAAGCAATATGCGAAAAAATGTATTGAAATAAAAGCGCGTGCTATAAATGTTATTGAAATATTCTATTCAGTTATTAATTTCGGGAAGATTTTGAAATATTTAAGGATTGCCGGTCGGCATATTCCTCATCCTTTAGTATGTATAACATATTGATATGTGCAAGTCTTATCTCCCCATTAAACAAAAAACTGTTCCTTGGAATTAATTAGGTTTTTTTATGTTTGTTTCGTTTGATATATATTTTCGTTTTTTAATACAAATTTTTACCAACTCATTTTTGACCGATCTGTTTTTTGGTTGACTGGAAGATATTGCTAAAAGCAATAAGTCCACCAAAGTACTTAATTTTTGTACTTGACGATCTAAATAAGTATTAACTGAATACGCTGTTATAATACAATTTTACACAATTTGCATTTGACGTGGTCAAATTTTAATTTGAACGACTAATATAAATGTAAATAATATTAAGATAATTATTATAAATTACTTAATTCATTATGAATAATTTATTATTTAATACCAGTTATTATCATAATGGTGTTATTTTACAGCAACTACATGGGTAATTAATTAATTATTTTTTTACATCAACAATAATAACGATCTAGGTACCGGAAGACTTTTCGATTCATCATAATTTATGAAATTTTCTCACGGATTTTACATAAAATGCACTATGTTTAATGCCAGGTATATAATAAGGTTAATCCACTATTTTATCCAAATGAATGCTAACTTATTAAATAATCCTTAATACTTAATTGATAATGCGGCATCATCATGAAACCATTATCCGTACCCGATGGATCATCTGAACGTAGTTATGCAGAAAGCAGCCTGTCCACAAATTCGGAAATTTAAGATATTGGTGTTATCGGGTACAGAAAAGTCAATGCGAAGCTCTGCTAAAAACAGCCAGGCTGCTTTCACACAAAAAATGTAATAATCACCTTCTGAAAATTATTTTGATCACAAAAACGACATTACTCAATTTCCAGAAAACACCTACAGCACTAGAATTTTTTTACGGTATAGATGGTGATAGGAAGATCAATACCTCTAGAAATGTAGTTCTCTTAAGTGAATTAAAGTGGACAAATATATAAGTATTTTAATAAATATTATTAAATATTTGTATATAACCTCTTACCGACTTTTATATGTCTACCGGTTTCAAGACGTACCCGACTCTTTGTCAGAACACTAATTAAACCAACATGCAAAACCCACTATACACCTTCACCATAGTTGTTGCACAAAAATATAAAACTAATACAACATGCCTTTTAATAAGCATATGCACTGATTAGGACAAACATGCGTTGATTAAGTTATGAAAATATTCTGTTGTTTGAGAATTAATGAAAAAAGTAGAGGGAATGCAGGGAGGAGGTAAGCTTAATAGGTTCAATATGGTGACCATTACAGTGGAACATCGTATAAAGGACTATATTAGAAGTTTGTTTGAATCTTGATCAAAGGAACATTATTTTTTAAAGCTTTCCTAATGTGAAATATTTCCATATTATTTACTTTTAACCCTTTATTATTTGTATGTAAGATTTTAACTCCTGTATTTTTATTAAAGTCCTGATTTAAATTGATAAGGTGATTTGCGAATTCAGAGAAATTATTATTGTGAAGACACCTCATATGTTCTTTAACACACAAGCTAACCCCTCCCTCCATCCCCTCAACTTTTTTCATTAATTCTCAAACAACATAATATTTTCATAATTTAATCAGTGCATGTTTGTCCAAATCAGTGCATGTGCTTATTAAAATGCATGTCGTGTTGGTTTTATATGTATGTGGAACAACTATGGTGAAGGTGTATAGTGGGTTTTGCATGTTGGTTTGCATGTTGGTTTAATTGGTGTCCTGACCAAGAGACGGGTACGTCTCTAAACCGGTAGACATAGAAAAGTCGGTAAGTGGTTATATAGAAATATTTAATAACATTAAGTAAAATGTTTGACTACAAAGTTAATGCTTTAAATATTAATAATAAGTATTTAAATTTAATAAACTTACTAATTTAAAAATACGTGTAGGAAAAAAAACATATTTTAATACAGAATGTCACCTCATACATTCTAAGTTTGAATGAGGTTTTTATTTATTTATTTATACTTTTACAATATTTGTATTATTTTTTCTATACAGAATAATGTTCCCTCACTGGGGTGGGGTGTCCCGTGCTGAGAGAAACATTTTACAATAAGTAGAACATGCCTTAAATTAGTTATTTAACAAAGTTAACATAATAATAAAATAAATAATCTAATTAACGAGCAATAATAACTAAAATAATCATAAAAAAACATAACCAATTTGTAAGACCTGTAAACCAAATTTCATAAACCGCACATAAATGTTTACCTATTTAGCTCGATCCACTCATCGATCCGTGCGCAACCCAACCCCACTATCCATTTCTTAATAGCAATTATATATTGTTAGTACTTACTAATTGTCCTTATGGATAATGGAAGTAGATTGTACACTTGATTGATTGAATATTAGATCTGTCCGTTTTCTGGAAAATGCATATTTTAGGTAATGTAGTGAGCCCGACTTGAAAAAATCACAAAAGTTCCATTAACACTTAATGAAATTATTTTGAAAGCTTTTATAAGTGAATCAAATAATTCTTTACAATTAAGTCCCTCATATAAATGTTTAAAAACATGTTTAATATTTAATGACACACCATACATCAGAATTTTACTAGGGCTGGCTGTTTTCTGCAAAATACACATTTTGGGTTGTGTGGTCAGCCAGACTTTAAAAAATGATCGAAATTGGTCAAATACATGGTTCAATTTCAAACTCAAAAACATTCCAACTGTTGTGTAAATTTTATTATCTCAGTTTCACTTCTCTGTGGCTGGCTGCTTTTAACATAATTACGTTCATCTGCTAGAGAAAGATGTGGTAGTCACGTGGTCAGTCTTACACATTAGGTGCCGGTTCGGGAACAGTGAAATATTACATTATAAAAACCATCTTATAAACTAATATTTTATGTCAAACCTCCCCGGAATTGAAGCTTTATAATCAAAGTATGGTAAGCGTACGTGACAACCACTAACTAGGAAGACTTTTCTCCACTCGTTACATTTTTACCCGTGGTGGTATTCTGAATCTTCTCCACCCCCTAGATAGTGATTAATTTGAAGTTTTTTTTTTTTAATGCGACAACACTTTGCTTCATATAATGGCCACACTGATGATTAACGTCAGATGGTATATAAAACTGCTTCAGAAACGGTTTGAATAAAAGTAATGCGGTTTGGTCAATTCAACCTAATTAAGTGTTTTGGGTAATGCTTAAGGTCACAATAATAGTCTAAATGAAAATCATCATGTTCGATTTCACGTGTTCATATTTTTTGACGTTAAATCATCAGTGTGGCCATATATAAAGCAAAAATTAAACGCATGGAAAAAATAAATCTCCACAAATTAACCACTCTCTGGGGGATCGAGAAGATTTATGATTGCACCCTTGAGAGTTCTCTCGAGTTATCAACACTCGTCAAGATTATGGTTCTATTTCACACAGAGAACTGTATTCTTCACTGTCCAGATAAAGATTAAAATTTACGCCTTGTTTTATTATGAATAACATAACTTTTCTGTCTGTTAAAAAATATATTTTAAAGATTTTAAATAAATAACTTAACGTTTTTTTTCCTCGCCTTCTGCAAAGTTAATTACTTTTAGTGTTTTGACAAAACTGTTTGGTTATTACATGAAAAAATGAAAAGTTTTACATTAAAAAAAAATCAATTTTATTTTAATATATTGAATAATAACCACAATTCACAAAATGAGATAAATATATATAAAAAATTCATTATACTAGGCACATACAATTTTATTTTAAAAACTATTAATTTATTTTTAAAACACAATCTGGATTGTCACTTCCAGTTCGTAGATATATGTATACCATAGGGTACGGGTGCCCTCGATAGCTATCGATGTACTTACCTTGAAGATACAGGGTCGATAATGTATCTTGTCAATCACTCAGGAGAATTCTTCGTCAACTAAACTATCATAGTGAAGGTATGAGTTCTGTGTCGTCCGATCGTAATCGCCCCCAGATTATAAAATATATTAAAAAAATAATTCACAAAAAACTCGTTTACTGCGCCGTTGAACAGGCAATTTGTATACCACTTTAGCGCCTGTTTTAGGCAATTCTCGGTGCAATATTTTAAGTAAGGCAATAAGTCCAAATTACCGATTTCATACGATCGTGAAAAATCTACACGGCTCGATAAAATCACATAGGGTGGATTGATTTTTTTTTGTATTTTAATATTTTAATGATTGTTTTTATTTATTTAATATCAGGCAAACGCACTTACTAGTACATCATGAAGCTGACTAAATCTTCATTAGATTTCTTTTTGCAGTATTTAACTTGAGAGTAACCACTAAATAAAAGTTATTTACAACTCGTTAAAAATGGCCCTCAAAAATAAATATTTGCGTAAATTATAAGAACGCAAATATTTCTTTTCCCAAAAAATAAAAATTATTTAAATGTATAATACATAATCCACCCTAAATTTACTATGTCGTGTGGATTTGTACAACCGGTGTGAAAACGGCAAATATTTGTTCACAAGTCGTACTTGATTTAACCCTAATGGGTCTTAATAGACCGTTTGCGTTAAAATGTTATTCAAATATTTAAAAAAAGGTTGTACGAAAATAATTGGAAAAACCACCCGTTTTCCACCCATTTCTCTTCATCTCGTCATATTATAGTGTGGATATTTACTTATTTTTTTTTCAAATTTTGTATAAAATTCTGTATTCCTAGAACATGTCCATGTACTTGTGATTTTCTCAAACTGAACGGTTTGGGTAGGTAGGAAAATTTCCCTTAAAGCAATATCTCCGCCCTTATACGAGTACGTACACATATAAAGTGTTAAATAAATAAACACTATTAATTCAACCATAACCTTTTTTAGTAATACTTTTTTGGGTATAATTAGCGTTAAGCAGTTGTAACATTGACAGTTGTTTCAACTGGGATGGAAAACTATTTTTAATAACGAGATTTATCATTTATTAAAAAGGCTGCATAAAAAATATGGAAGAGTAGAAGAAGTCTAAAAAAATTATAAAGAGAGAACGAGGAACAATACACGGTATGCAAAGTTATCACTGTAACCAGTTAATGAGATATCATAAGTTCGTAAGTACCTGAGATTTATTATTTATACGCCCAGTAGGTATTTATAAGGACAGCATGCATTACATGATAGAAAAAATATATATATTATATGGTAATATCATCATTGATCGCGCTACTTAGCCCGCTAGCAGATGAACGCTCGAATTTCTGGTTCACGGAATGCGTTATCCTTTATTTGCTTTGCCACAGAACCCTAAATACAATGACTGCAATTACCTACCTCATTCTGGGTTCTGGCACCTTTATTGTCTGGAACTTCTGACGCAGTATTTAGGATCAGAAAGGAGGTACACTTGATGATTACACAACACAGTGGATTTATTTTATTGATCGCAAAATATGTTCTTTGCGATCGCAGTGAGAATATAAAAAGCACATGTACATACGATCAGTTAAGTTGTTATTCTGGGGCCGGCACAGTATCGGTACCCACTGTAGGCAAATGCAACATCTTAACCAGGGCCCCGTAGGTAGCAAATAAATTTGAACGCCTGATCCTAGTAATTGTGCTATGTATATAGGTATGTGCACATTGAGTTGATGTGGCGTAACCAATCATTATCATTCTCTTTCCGCACCCAAGGGTGCATAGGGCACTGCGTTGACACACCAATCGTAGCGTTCCTTGAACATTTTTGTTACATGAAGGTAAGATGATCAGTATCACGCTTCAGGTACCAGTCCAGGGACTAAAAAACCCTCTATAAATATTTCATATCAACCATGTCGGGAATCGAACCCGAGACCTTTTGCATGGATGGCAAACGCGCTGACCATTACACCACGAGGCCGACTATATGGTAATAAGTACAAGAATAAAGGCAAAACCAATGATATATCAAACATTAAGGAAGATTATCATCATCATCATCATTCCATATCTGCTCCCTAGTTGGAGCATATAGTGTCCACGAAGAGCCTCCATGCATCTCTATCGGCTGCCAGCTTCTGTGTGTCCTCCTAAGTCAGGTTTGCGCCCCATAGTTCTGACATAAACTGCTGATGAACAGTCAGCAGCAGACGTCCAGAGGTGCTATTCTGAACCACTCTCGTGGCACGAGAAAACCGTTTTTCTCGTGTATTTTGTATGTAAATACACGAGATAATACGGCCACGAGAGCGTTTGAAATACCAGCCTAGAACGTCCAGAATATTGAGAACCTTATGCCTTGCGTAAATTTTATCTCAGGTTTATATTCCTGTTTAAAGGAGAGTCTCTAACCGTTTTTTTTAATGTGTTTACAAAGTATAATACACATTAATTATATTCCCAGGAGTTACTGTAACTCAATTTCTATAACTGAGTTACTAACTCGGGACTAAAAGATTTTTTTTAAGGCACGTATTCAAAACAATAAAGAAACAAAGCAAGTTTAACATCTTTATTTGACATCTTCATAAAAATATCACAAAATTTAACCAAAAAACTTTTCTTGCAGGAACAAAATAAATAAATAAAAACGCTTTCCTATTTCATCGTCTTATCTAATTTTAAAAAAGGCGAGGCTAGGCGTTGAATAGTAAATTGAATTTTATACCCTATTTTAAAAAAAAATCGTTAAAGTTTACATTCGTAAAACTAAAATCTCACAAGATATGTGTTAAAAAAAGCTTCGAATTTTTTCACGAAAACGCATTACATAAATCATCGTGAAGTAAAAAATTTAATACAAAATAAAATAAATCTTTTAATTCAGTAAAATACACATTTCTTTCTCTTGTTTTTGTGTAAATTGTGTGTTGTGTAATTGTGTAACTCATTATTAACATCATTAAAAAAAAAGATCTTATAAAATGTACAACGAATTTCAATATCATATAAAAAATTAAGAAGTGTTTTACGTCCATGTATCTACGTAAAAAGTGTCAATTAAAAAAAAATCATTTAAGTTTTATACAATGAAATAAAATAATTACTGTGGGCATTAAGTAGAGTGATTCAATTTGCACCAAGTTAATATGGTAAAAAAACGTTGAATACTTAGTAAAAACATTCTTAAAAAGGAATTTTAAAAAATACAATGATTGATTATTGTAATAATTATCAGTGGTAATGTAATTTTGCTCTTTAATCTATTAAATTACTTTGCGTTTCCTGTTTCTGAACGAGTTTTTTTTTCCAAATCACAGTGAAAAGGATTCCAGTATACTATAGTAAATGTTAGTTCTGTAAAAAATTAAACCACCTTTTAAACATTTTGTGAAATATGAAAAACCGTCTAAATTATTTTGGTTTGATATAAAATAATAAGTGAAAACCTGCTTGATGTATGCTGATGATGCAGTTCTGTTAGCAAGCAGCAACGAGAATTTGCAAAAATAGTCTCTAGAATGAATGATGTATGCCTGGAGAGCGAATTGGCGATGAATGGAAGTAAGTCAAAAGTGATGGTATTTGAAAGGGGAAGTGAGGTTACTGACTGCATAATAAAAGGAAACAACGAATGTCTTGAACAAGAAGAAGAATTTTTGTATCTGGGAAGCATGTTTTCAAGAGATGGAAGGGTAGAAAAAGATGTTGAAAGGAGAGTGAATGCGGGTAACGAAATGAACGGCGCACTAAGCACAGTAATTGCAAATAAAAATATGTCAACCAAAGCTAAATTGGCAGTGCACAACGGAGTTTTGGTCCCAACACTTATGTGTGTAAGTGAAACATGAAGCTAGCAGAGGGAGGATGAAAGCCGAGTGAACGCGGTTGGAATGCGATCTCTTCGACGAATGTGTGGAAAATCAATGTATGACAGGGTTACGAATGATGAAATCAGGCGAGAGTGTAAATCTGAGTCAAGTATAATTGATAAGATTAAGAAAGGGTCTCTGAGATGGTTTGGTCATGTAGAACGAATGGACGACGAAAAAGAATGGTAAAACAAATATATATGGCAAAAATGAACGTTAACGTGAGACGAGGACGACCAAGGAAGACGTGGCATGATCAGATAAACCAAAATCTTATGTCTGGTCATGGCAAAAGAAGACAGAACCGAAGGGCATGTATGACCAGATGTATGAATGTGGAAGAAGCTAGGAATGTATGCCAGGATAGACGTGTGTGGCGGTTTCTCTCTGCCTAGTAGTAGTAGTGAAAATGTGTATATTAATATAAGTGAACGTGCAAAATAACAGTATGCATATTATAAATTAGAACAATGCGTGCATTAAATAATGTTAGAATAAGTAAACAAGTATATTGTGTTGTATTTTAAATAATTCGATTGATCATAGAACTTAATAAATATAATAATAAAAATAAAACAAATCAATTCGGAACTTTTTCTTTATAAAATGCTACAATGATTAATTAAAACTTTATTCTGATTTTTTTTAAAGTTGGTATTTGAATCATCTGTACAAAAATACTCGTGATAACTTTGAACTTAGGCAAATATGAAAGTAGTAAAAAATTGAGAAATATTGATATGAATCAACCAAAATATATAAAATAAAATGAGTATATTATTACGTTAAAAAAATTTAACGAAAAAAAAACTGTATAAAAAAATATATCAAAATTGCGATAGAGACGTCATAAGAGCAAAATTTTCTGTTACTATTTTTATTATCGTTTTACTTATTACTGTTCATTGTTTTATTATTAATTATATATATGTACGCGAAAGTATGTCCATTTGTGTATGCATATATGTTCATGTGTGTATGTATGTGTATATATATATATATATATATATATGCATGTTTATGTGTGTATATGTATGTATGTATGTGTGTGTTTGTATATGTATGTATGTATATATATATATATATATATGGATGTGTGTGTGTATGTATATCTATGTATGCTGTATGTGTACATTTACCTACATATACATTTTTATTTCTTTTTTCATTGTTTTATATTTACTAACTATTTCTTCTTCTTCTCTCCCTTCCCTTTTTTCCCATCCCACTTCCTTCCACCCCTAGCGAACTGTACATTTTGTTTTTTATAATATTTTTGTTCCTATATGAAACCCATAATTGGTCTTGTTATTTGTTGTTATTCTTTATGTGTTGATTATTACCATGACTCTATTGGTTTCCAAAATAAATAAATAAACAAAATAAAATTGACCGCAACAGATTTTGCTGTAATAAAAACTGATTTTCTATAACAATAAAGTACGGAACTACTGGTATTTAAGTATTCCAAGCACTTCTTAGAGAAGACAAGTCTCAAAGAAGGTACATCAAAACAGTTAAAATTTACGATATCAGAATTACTATTCATTCGCAGTGCTTTATGCGTCATGTAAGTTTAGGAATAATTAGCAGTAACATTGCAAATTCGTAATGAAATATGATTAGCATTAACAAATGATGATAACTTTAATTGCAAGTGTAACAAAAATAGCTCGTAGTAATGTTACAATAAAATAAAATTGGTTTCGAAGAGTCTGAGAGGTCGATGCGGGGCCGCAGCCAGCAGTAGATACGCCGGGGCAGGCTTCGCCCGCCCTGGCCGCTAGTCAAAACTTGCTTCTGAGCAAAATATACGTATTATTATTTTAAGAATATTTGGTTCAAATTCCAGACGAAATTAATAATTTGTCATAATTTAACTATGATCATCGACGGCGTCCACGTTATACATAGGGTGCCTTTTAAGTTTTTAATTGTTAAAACAGTAACAGTAACAGGTAAAAAATGGACCGAGTAGTTTGTTCATAGTGAGAGCATTTGAAACAGCAATTTTGCGAAAATAAATCATTTTACGTGAAGGTTTTTTCGTTGGATGTTTTTCGGCGATTTTGGAAAAGGCCTAACTCAACACTCAACACCAATGCTTAGAATCGCTTAAATAAAATGGCAGAAAATACGGTTTACAACCGATTTGCAGAATTTCGCCGTGGCCGTACTTCCGTCAGTGACGAATTTTGTAAATAAAAAGCTACTGTGAAAACGTGGTTTCAGTGTAATGCCTAAGTACGAATAAAATTAACGAAAAATGATCATGATCATATGCGGAAAATTTCTGCATCCCCTGATTTTTTTGGCTTACCCTGACAACGCCGTTTGACTATGGTCCTGGGTTGATATTAGCTCATAGATGGCCAACATATCTTTTTGTTTGAAGTCTGAAGTGAATGTAACGACTTTTTTTCTAAAAATATTGTTTTAATTTTTCTTATTTATATAATATAGGTACATTAGTTAGGTGCGTTTAGTTTACGATGTCAGTAGTTATGTATGTACTCGTATGTTCACTATTATAATTTTGTACCTTTTAAATTATTTTTATATAACTTTTTTCTTTTCTTATTATTTTAATTTAAATTAATCTTATTTCTATTTACTTTATTTTTATAACTGTATATGTGTATTTATTTTATTTGCAACTTCTAAATGCCTAACAATTGTATATTGCTTTTATTTTGATACCGATAATGTACTTAATCAATAGCTTACACCACTATGGAAAAATTTTATTGAATGTTTTCACAATTTTCGTTTATATGTATTCTTATTTTCTGTATACAATATATGTAAAAACTACTGTTTTTTTTCCCAAATAAAAATAAACAAATAAATTACATAAAAATTATTGTGTTCAGGCTAGTAAAATAATATATTTTTGACTGTTTTAGAAATACTTACCCTAGTTGTTAGACAGTCAAAATAACTTGATATTAATGCTGTATTTTTATGGGATAAATAAATAGTAGTTTTAAATTTAAAAAAGCATTTGGCAGAAGCGCAGTATTTGTTATTTAGTGTACTTGTGCGATGACTTAAAAACAGCAAAATGGTCAATAACTACATATTTTTACGGGAAAAAAATTTAGTCAAGTGAAAAAGAGACCAAAAATCCCGGAAGTCGAAAATGGGTGTCAACTTTTTTGTAACGAAACCTTCTCAAAATATTATAGGAATTGAAGTTATCAATAGCGCCTAAAATGATATGCCATTTTCATTACATTAGCACGCTAGTGAGTTTAAAAAAATGCATTAATTTCCATCAAAGTCAGATCACGTAACATTATTACAACATAACCCCTTGTACTGTTGTGGTTTAGTTTTCTAGATCTAAAATAGTGACTAAACATGACTACGATGCGATGGCGACTTGGTTTTCTGCATAATGTAACATGTATTTCGGTAATTTGTCATAGACATAATATGTATAGACTGTAGACAAATGCGGGAAACGTTTGAAGCATTTGACAGAACACTATTCAATATCTGAACTTCATAATCCTATTCAAGTTTACGCATTATATGAATTTAAGATTTGAATGTCATTTTTTCTGCGGCCCTGACCAGAATTTTGTGGAAAATAATGCTTTTCAAGAAATATTTTTTAAGACAACGCAAAAAGGCAAAACATTTATCTTGATATATTCTATAAAAAAAATTAAAAGATTAACCAACACAAAAATTAAAACAATTTGTTTGCTTGTTAGAAAAAGCGTGATTGTACAGAATTTTTGTTATCATCCTGGAATTTGTTTGTGTGATTTTTGGGAAGAAAATCAAATGGATTGGCAAAGTTTGATTAGCAGGAAGACTCTTCCTTAGTACTATTTTATTTTATTTATATTTTAAAAACCACGGAATATTGTTTTTTTTAGTTTTGAGGTTAAAACATGAAAAACATGCTAATTTCTAGAGATTACAATGTTTAAAAAATAATACTTTTGGCACTGCAGTTGCCGGATCATCTTTTTCGGCAAAAGAAAGGTGAAAATTAAAAGTAGACATTTTAATTCTTGCAACTTACATGTTACTATCATTTATCAATAGCACTTTACATAACATGTTTTTGCATTTAAAAAAATAATTTTTTTACTCTTGAGATTTACCGAAACACGTTGCTATAGAGCGAGGTTTGAACCTCGGAACTCCGGAACTGGAATCCGCGACTAATCAAATTCAGATTTTTGTACAAAAATATTTCCTTTACTTTGTTCCAAAAAAGGAAAAAAAAAATTCATGTATGAAGCCTATGTAAAAACTCAAATATGTTATATGCAACTACTATGGGGAACAGGAAATCAAAATGACATAAACAGACTACAAAGACAGCAAAATAAAACATTAAAGTTAGCATATGACTTACCCTATCTAACAGCAACTAAAGAACTTTTAAAACAAACTAAACAATTAAATGTAACTGAACTCTTTAAACTACAATCCTTAAAATTTATTCGTAAATTAGCCACTGACGTAATTGTAGATGAAGAATTAAAACCTGAAAAAAACTGTAGTAAACATGAACAGACTACGAGAATATCAGAAAAATATCATATACAACCTTTTAAAACAAGAAAAGGACAATCGAGACTAATAAACCATGGACTGAAATTATACAATACACTACCAGACAAAACTAAACAAAAGACTCAGGCAACCTTTACAAAAGATGTTAACAATATTATTATTAACAGTATGTTAAAATGCATGTTAAAATTGAAAATAAAATTTTTAATAAAAAAAAAAAGTAAAATTTAAAACCTGCCTACACATTTATCAAATATAATATATTTCTCTTGCTTTTACTTGGTAACAAATCTGTTATATTAGCGCTTCTTAGCTTTCAATTTCAGTTTCAGATAAGCTTCATTTTGAATCTTCGATAACCCTTAATTTAAGTGTTTCAGATAACAACAAAAATGTTTTATCTAGTGAAAGTTCTTATGATAATAATGTTCTAAATATTCGTTCTCACACTATTGTTAGTGTCCGGTCTTATCGTCATCACTAACAGGTTCCTGAAATTAAATAACGTTATTATGTAACATTAAGTTAACATAAAATGCACTATAATTGTTATTAATGAAATCTGCAATGTCTCAGAATTTTCATGTTCAATTTTAAGCTTTTTGAGTACGTATTATGTAAATTTGTGGAGGAGAATCAATTACTTATCTTATTCATTCATATTGTTATTCCAGTGAAGAAATAATCATTTAAAAGGCTGCTAGGTGCTCGGTTGACAAAATAAAACTTGACTTGATATAAAATAAGTCCTTAAATAAATATTATCAAGTTATGGTAGAGCGGGGTTCGAACTTAGGACATCTGATCTGTAATCCGCGATACTACTTTGGAACCATTACCAGACTCTTATTTGCTTATTATTTTCCATTGATAATATATCGTCATCGTTTCCCTATTCGCATCCATTGGTGCATAGGGCACAGCATTGGTACACCAAATGTAACGTATCTTGATCATTTGTCTTTTTTTAATAAGGTAATTTAACAAGATACACACTTGAAATCACACAATTTGTAGATATTTAAAAAAAAACTTAAATAATATACAATAAAATACAATATAAGTTGTACATGTGAGCTTGTTAAGATTTATTCCTAAGAGATTATTTATAAAAATTGGGAGAGTATCATGAAATATGTCAATTTTGTTATTTCGGCCGTATATGTTATATTCCCGACACATGTGGGCCAAAGGTGTGTGGTATGTTCCATTGCTTGAAAATAAAGGCAGTTTAAATATGTCCTGAAGTCTGAGTATTCTCAATCCCGCATTTATTTGTATTTTATTGAGGAGGTTAGTATCTACTTTAAAGTTGAATATTTTGTAAATAATTTTCATGTCAAAACGCAGCGTTTTGCCAAGGAATCAAAATAAAAAAGAGTTTGAACTTGCTCGTAATTTAATTTTAAAATGTAAAGGTAAGGTGATCAGTTTTACGCTGCAAGTGCCAGTTCAGGGACAGTGAAATATTGCAGCGTTCAAAATAATATTTCCGCCTTTCAAAATAATATTTCATATCGACTTTCCCAGGAATCGAACCCGGAACCACAAGCATGATAGGCAACCGCTACACTACGAGGTGGACTTCTCTTCACTCTTTTTCGTTTTCCAGTATTTTTGCCTGAGCAGCTAACAGTCAAAAGCGCTCGTCCGGAATTCTGGTTCTTTTTTACATCCAGAACTGTATTCTTCATTCGCCTAGACGCAGACCAAATATAAGGCAAATGAAAACATTAAATATCATGTTTGATTTAAAACATAATAACTAAGCAATTTATATTCATGCGCAACTATAGAAAATATAATAATGGCACCCTCTTGCATTTCCTTGCTATTAGAACGATCTAGACGCGATGGCGATGGCCAAAACTAAAGCATTACTTTTTTGATGTAATTTTAAATTTAGAGAGGCTTCTCCATACAATACGCAGAGATGGTGCGACCTCCGATTCTCCCGCCAAATCCCAACTCGCCATAGTATAAAAGTACCAAACATTTTTCAGTACGGCATCATTCGCAGTTTAGGATTTTAACTACGAACATGAAGGTAAATCAAATCTTATCAATTTGATATATTTTGCTTTAAACTAGATTCACCTCTCCAACAATATCGTAGTTGAGTGCAGTGATAATCATATTTTCAAAAGTGTCCAAAAACTAAAGATTTAATTAAATTTTTAAATCCTTCCAGTTAGTTTGTTTTGAATTGAATTAAACAAAAAATATAGGGTAGAGAATCAACGCATTACTTCCTTATATTTTTTTTTATTTAACGATTAAACAAAGTTCGTGAATAAGTGTTTGAAATTTGCCTGAATTCCGGGTATTTTAATTGAGTAATCATTTTTGTGAATTGAATGAAAGTGAATTTTCATAAATACTGTACGCCAGCTTCAAATAAAAATTCACTAATGATAAAACATCATTTTTGAAAAAGAGGCATTTGAAGTTCATGTATAAAGTACAAACATTATTACTATTTTATTTATTAAAAGGACCTACGCTATAAAATAATACAAATAAATTAAACAGTAATAAAAGTAACTTCAAATGTTTCCATTTCTTAATTTAAGTTTTGTAGTTGGCGAATTTTTCCTCGAGGGTGGCGACAATTGAACATTATAAGAACATTTTTTTTAAAATAAGATCAGTTATTTATATTAATATTTTAAAGCTTGAAATAATATTACGTTCGTGTATAACTCTTACATTAAAATAAATAGTAAGGTAAATCGGTATGAAATTATAAGAACAATGAGTAAAATAATACGAGTACTTTATGTTATTGATTATTTCCGCACAGAGTTATAATTGTTATATGGATAATTATAAAAAAATAATATCGTGATGCACTTACAGTATAATATCTCCCATCTCGTGTTATCAAATTATCGTTTACTGACCTTTTCTTAGTTAACAAACCTTCACTTTTGGTCACTTAGTGTTCACGCTACTTAGAATCGAGTAATGGATTTTTTAATGCGAGCTCTTAGTGATTTCATCGTTTCATGACTCCATAGAACAACCTTTTGTAACATTTCATAATTTGACCGAAGTTCGGAGGTATGGGTACATTTTACTATAAATGTAAATAGTAATCAATATTCCCTTATTTGCTCCTGTCCGCACTTAATGGTGTACGGGGTACCGCATTTATAAACAAATTACAGTATGGGTATTTCGATCTTTCATTACACGAAGACAAAATAATTAGTCTCACATTTAAGGTGCAATATTACAATATCAAGCAATATTACAGCGAAAACAAATATTATATCGACTGTACGGAATCGAACCCGAGACTTATGCGTGGTAGCTAAATGAAACTAATACATCGCAAGGCAGACACGGCGTAACGCAACATAATATTATGTAGATATAATTTTGGCTTATTTGTAAATATTGTTTTTTTTTGTAATGGCTGTTGTTTTTTAAAAATAAATAACAATAAAAGTGATATAAAAGAGAATACTATCCTTGTAGATTATTGTAGTTTTATAGTAAGGATTTTTTCTAGGTATTTGTTTGCTTATTGGCGCTGGCAGCGGCCGTTAATGCCGGAGGACACGGGTGGTCCAGCGGCGGCGGCGGCGGTGGCGGATACGGCGGCGGCGGATTCGGAGGCGGCGGCTTCGGAGGCAGCGGATTCGGCGGTGGCTACAAGAGCGGCGGCGGCGGCGGATTCGGAGGTGGAAGCTACGGAGGCGGCAGAAGCCTAGGAGGCTTCGGCGGTAGCCACGGGGGCGGCCTCGGCGGAGGCGGATTCGGAGGTGGATACAAGAGCGGCGGCGGCGGCGGATACAGCGGCGGCGGATACAGCGGCGGCAGTCTGGGCGGATTCGGCGGCGGCGGTCATGGCGGATTCGGCGGCGGTTACAAGAGCGGCGGCGGCGGCGGATTCGGAGGCGGCAGCATCGGAGGATTCGGAGGCGGATACAAGAGCGGTGGCGGTGGCGGTGGATTCGGAGGACACGGAGGCGGCGGATTCGGAGGAATCGGAGGCGGCGGACTCGGAGGATACAGCGGTGGCGGACATGGAGGCGGGTTCGGAGGACTGAGCGGCGGACACGGCGGTGGCGGATTCGGAGGCATCGGAGGATACAGCGGCGGAGGCGGAGGCGGACTCGGAGGTGGATACGGAGGCGGATTCGGAGGTGGCAAGAGCGGAGGTGGATGGCAAAAGGGAGGGTGGTAAGAGGTAAGATCACATCTCATTATGCTAACTCCTAAAAAACATAACATTTTCAAAATAGGTATCATTGTTTGCAGCCCCGGTGATACACTGACGAAGACACTTGTCTCGTGAATTTTCCGGGTTTGATTCCCCGTGAGATCACAAAAATAAATGCGTATACTATATAAAACGCGATTGCCTTATGCGCTTTTGATTGTTCGAATATTATCATTATTTTAAAACATCGCAGTAAACGATTAATTTAATAATCTCCTCAGAAATAACATTGATTGTTAAGAACTAGTAATTCTAATGTAACAGGATATACGCGAAATGCCCGCCATTGTGTGCCATTAGACGTGTCTAAAGATCTACTTATGTTTCCGTCAATACGGGTACCGATTTCGCTAGCGTTACACAACACCATCGTGTATTCCTATTGGATAATTGCTGGCTTGAAGCTGCAATAAGTCAATCATTCATATTTAGATTACGTCACATTAAAATTTGATTTCATTTAGTGTTTTTTTGCAAAAACAAAACAACTTTATTGTAATATATATTTTATGGTGGCATTATTTTTGTTATAGTTTGACGATATGACATCAACTCTCATCATCTGCACCAGACTTGGCTGTTCAACCTAAAAAATATCACAAATCCAAAAATCCAAATACCTTCAAAACAAAACCTGCTGTATATATCACATTTTATAATAAAGTGAATGATTTCTATCCTTGATACATTTTTGTATTTTAGTTCATACCCCTGATATATTTTTTAAATCTGAATCAATGGTAATAATTATGACGTATACTGATTTCCAATACCCGCCCTTCGTAAGCCATATTCTCAAGTGTTTAAATGTTCAAATTTGATATGTAATGTTTACGATAGGTACGGGTTTGGGGATAAAAAAAGCAATGCACACATAATATGATTCTTTGGGAACAACGACAGTTCACAGTCATATTATTTTTATCAGAGATATCAAATTTGTATCCTTGACTTAGGGCACACAAAAAAAGAATGAGAAATACGTTTTTTAAAAAAAGACTTGTGACCATTATAATTCAAAAAATCTATTCAGAGATAGCAGTTGGGCCGAAAGTTTGAATTAATTCCTCCAAATAAAAAATAATAAAAAAACGACAGATTTCAATGACACTCTTTTAATAAAATATATTAAATCGTTGTTTCCAATGCAAGGCAAGACAGTACAACTTAAAATAGTATAGACTAAAATTATCGTCAAGTATAGGTTCCAAAAATTATAGAATTATTCCTCAAAATAGTTTTTTCATAATTTCACCAAGAAAAGTGTTGCTATAAAAATTTATACATTATTTTCTATTTAGTATTTAAAGAGTTAATATAAAAAGTAAGCAAACACATTTGTACCAACCCTTCTGAAAGCAAATACTTAACGGATGAAACATTTATTCATTCGTAATAAAAAAAAAAATGTATATTGAGACAAAAGAGAAAGGAAGGAGAGATTAAGGAAGATAAAGGAGGAGTGAGGAAGGCTAATGAAGAAGAAGAAAAAAGTCCCAACTTCATGGGACCAAAGCCCAGCGTTGAGTTGGGACGAATAACATACATTGAAATTTTAAATTAAGATAAATAAAAACATAAACTATTGATTGATTTGGTGTTTATTTAAACTTATAATATAAGAAATCAAACACTGATTTGAGTCTACTGAACACTTTATTTTATTTTTACAAATATAAAAATGAAAATTTCGCGAGAATTGTTGGCCGAAAGAAGAGACACGGGAATGTTGCAGAAAACGAGATGCCCTGGGACACTATATTAAAGTACTGCATTCCGAATTAACCTATAAATAACATTAATTTCAATTTGATATTTTAGACCACGATATACGAAATAATATTAAAATTCAATCTAAATACCACAATTATCTAAAGTTATATAACTATAAAGCTTCATTAATTATCTCACAATACATACATGTATGTCAATAAATACTTACTTTGTTATATTTTTTCCGAAATTCAAATATAAATACCTAAATTCCCCATTACCTATTAAATACTTAGCCTTACCCTTAACTATTGGTTTTTCCCTCAATTATGATTAATGTACATGCTATAGTTCATAAGATTGTTTTTATTTTTTACTTAAGTACCTTGAATTATATAACTATAATTTATTTTATAAATTTATTGCATAAAATTAGTAAACATATTTAATAACAGGGAATCTATATAAAACTAATTAATATAAAATGAAAACAAAGTTTTCACTGTTTATGATATTCTCCATCTAACATGGCTCAGCCTGTTCTAACATGGAGATTTTTTTATCTTTTAGAGGACATTCAATCCATCTAATCTTCACATTCATTTGAAAATACCCTAACAAGGCGAAACAATTGTCACGAAATTTTTGTTTTTATATTTGTAAAAATAAAATAAAGTGTTCAGTAGACTCAAATCAGTGTTTGATTTATTATACTATAAGAACAAACTATACCTACCAATTATTTAAAACCAAAACATGAATTAATTCTTCAGGTTTTTAAAATTTTAAAAGTTATAATATTTCCCTTAGCCACGCGTAAAGGTGCATAGGCCAATGTTCTTGGTATTGGTACTCTGATCGCAGAGGATCTTGATAATTAGTTTTATATAATACATGAAGGCAAGTCTTGCCTAATATGAACTATTTTGTGTCAAGTGTACCGGAAATCGACCTTAGACATTATGTGTAGCACGCAAACGCGCTAGGGAAGGACATAAATATTGAAATATTCACAAGAGCATGTTTTTATGTTTTTTTTTTTTTTGAAAAAAAGAAATATTTGCGTTCTTATGATTTACCCAAATATTTAATTTTGAGGGCCATTTTCAACGAGTTGTAAATAACTCACTATTAGAAAATGGAATCGAGTTGGGGTAGAGTGGGATTCGAACCACAGACCTTCGGTCCGCCGTGAGTCCGAGACACTAGCCACAGGACCACAACCCGATTTTATGTTAGAAATAAATATGTTATACTTAAAAAAAAACACAATAATTGTGCAGCCCATTTTTATTGTAGTTATAAATAAATGCAGTGCAACAATATTACTAAATATAAATATGTAGATACAATATAATATTTTTTTATCAGATCTATACTTACTATCACAATATATGCATGTGATGAGGGATTATAATAAATATTACTATCCCCTAATAATGACTTATGGCCGAAAACAAATCAGAATGAGGCTTTCTGTGATGAAAACAATTTAATATTCATAAATGACAATTACGAAAGCAATATCCCGCTAACCATCACCTTAAATAATGGCACAATCATACAAAATATCTGTGGCTTGAATCTGTAAGGGCAAATGTCGTAAATCGTAATATCGCGGGAGAGTAATTATTCTGAAATTTTGTGGCTGCTTGACGTCTTTGATAAAAAATATTAATAAAAAAAAAAACACTACAACACATGTATGTGTGTATAAAATAGTTAAATATACAAGTATTTCAATTGACATCCACCCTCCACAAAATGGTGGCAAGAAAAATATGAAATCTGACATTGGCCCTTCTAGATTCAAGACACAGATATAATCATTTCAATATTGAACAATACCATTAGATTTTAGTAATAAGTCTCACAGTTTTATATGTTTTTCAAAAACACATAGTAAGAATAATATTCTACATTAAATTCTTTGGTTGCGGCAGCAAAATTAGATAACTTTGTTTTAATTTAATATGACTTAAAAAAAATTCAAGATTCCTCTGCTAGGCTAATGGAACGTGAAGAATACAACTATGTGGTTTAAAAGTTGAGATCAAAGTTTTCAAATTAACAACAAAAAAAACTTCAAAAGTTTACCGAATCCAAATCACAACTTTTTTATTACTGTGTTAAAAAAATTCTTTGAATTGCCTTTACGTCATATTTTTCAAAACATTCAAATAAGTTGAATTTCTTGTGACTCTTACTAAGTTGATTTCACATTGATGATGTCAAAATCCTAGTTTTCAGTTATTTAATCTTAATTTTGTGTTGAAGAAACAAAACGCTTTAATTTTGTCTAAATACTAATAATAGGGAACAGTACAAGTTCACAGTACAATTGATTATGTATTAAGCTCTTTGCAGATATGCCTATAAAAGCTATCATAATTATATTTTGATTTGTTAATTCAATCTAATCATATTATTTAATAATGGCATTTCTGGAACGGATTATGGTTCATTTGAATGAGGCACTATAATTTGTTTTATAAAAATAATTAATACAATAGCTACATTCAAGCCATTTTCAAAATTAAGTTTAAAAATGAAAAAAATGCAAAAACACTAGCCTATGGAACTGAATTAATGATTATAAATACAATACTAAAATATGATATTTTTTCTGGCACATTACTTCGTATATTTTTATTGTAAATCCACGACCAGTTTTAAAATTATAAATAGCTGTTAACAAATATATCGAATATATCGAAAACCAACTTTAATTTTCTATAAGAAAGTTGTAATAAGAATTATTTGCTTACGATTTAAAATTATAATCATTGCTATTATTAATCACCACTGACAAAACGTCATATAGTTAATGATGAAATTTCTTATTTTTCGAATTATCTTTTTAATTTGTTTGTCTATAGACATCCACAATTCATTGCACTGCTGGTATAATTTTGAAAGGTAGAAAATAGTATGGTAGCAAAGATAATATGTATACAGTGTCAAATCTATTTAGGATTTATAGATTTAGAAAAAAAATGGTAAAACTAGATAGATTAGTAAAAATGTACACAATATTTATATGGTTAATAGGTACATATAATTCAGTATTGTAGCCTGCGAACTAGGATCAACCTGCCTCTAGTGAAGTCAGATTGGAAAGCTAATGATATCAAAAATAACATAACCAAATAATTTTCTCGACTTCTCAAATCTAACACTGCTCATTAAAGTATATTTTTTTGTATATGTAGTTCCGCAGAGACTATCGCTGTATTACATATGTACATTTATAATTCTTTATCTTCTATCTTTATATGGTGATTATATCTTAAGATTTCTAAAAAAGTTAAAAGTTATAGTGTAGATATAAGTATTTTGTGGTTGAATAAATGAAAATTGAAATTAGACAGGGCTTGTCGTTGTTTTTCTTAACAATGTATTAAAATCATTTACTGAAATATCAATCAACATTCCCAATAGTTCAATTATTAAAAAAATTAACATAAATCTGTCTTCTATATAAAAACTGAATCGTTAAAAACTTACATAAAATTTTGTGAAGGAGTCATATCAAATAATTTTTATTTTTAAACAGATTAAACGCTTTTAAGGTGTAATTAACATTATTTAAATGACATTTTAACTTTTATTTGATAATATAGATCAGGGTTTCCCAATGTTTTTCAGCAACGAACTTCGCAAATGTGAATTTTTTATGGAACACATTGTTCAGCTTATTCATAATAGTAAAAATTGTTATTATTTATTTTGTAATTATAACAATTCATACAAAAATATCATCATCATTTCCTTTCCACACAGAATGGTGCACAGGGCTCTGTATTATTACACCAATCGCAGTGTATCTTGATCATTTTTTTGTAACATAAAGGTAAGATTACGCCTCAGATGCCAGTCCCGTGACGTGTAAAAACAACTTTTAAAATAAATATTTTATGTCAACCATGCTGGGAATCGAAACCAGGAACTCTCGCTTGGTAGGCATACGCCGTAACCACTACTACGAGACTGACATTAAAATATGAGTAAATAAAACTCTCGATGACTCGGACGATTTTAAGTTCTTGAATTGCAAATCTTTTTGATATTGTTGTTTTGCCTTTGTTTGTCTTTGCTAAATAGTTTTATGTTATTTTTGTTCAGTTTCTTGCATTTATGTTTCTTCATGTAACTGTTGTAATTGGCTTGGGCCATATATATAATAAATAAATAAATATCAGGCACTTGGTGAATTGAATTCTTACATCTATCTGTTGTGGCATCAAACCTGTTTCTGCACTTTGACTTTGTTGCAGCATGATTAGAAAATCCCACTTCGCATAAATAGGCTGTAGAAAACAGAAATGAAACAATGATAGCTTGTTTTTACACATTGGTTTTCAATTAACTCTTCCTGCGGTGGTATTCTGAACAGCTCTTGCGACCATAGAAAACACTTTTATCTTGTGTATTTAGATACAAAATACACGAGACAAAAGTTTTTTCTACGGCCACGAGAGCGTTTGGAATGTCGGCCCAGGTATCATTTAATTTTTGTTTCAAGTCAGAGTCACTGATTAAATCAATTAGATTTTCATAATCACCTGTGCTTAAGCCTCCTTTATCTGTCACAGAAAATGAATTCCGAACACAGAAATCGTCCTTACTTGTTTTAGGAAAATATTCCAAAAGAGTTGTGTTCATATAGAATTACTCCAATTTTGTGTGGAATACCTATTTAGGCTCTCTGGAACACTGGTGTTCCACAAAACATAGTTTGGGAAACCCTGATTTATATGGTAGACAAATAGTAACAGTTGAAAATCCTGTTAATTTCTACCCTAAAATACAGAATTTATAATTAGGTTCTGTGGGTAGTCACCACTTTCAACGAATTTGTTTTAATGTGGTAATTATTATAAAAAATAAATATGATGGTAAGATATGACAAGAATTAAATTTTATTTACATACTATATTACTTTAATATTGGATAAGTAAAGCCAGCCCCTAGAACTATACAAAGTCAGAATATGGCCATCACTGCACCATTATTACATACGATTATCTACCGAGCCTTAATATTCTTACAATGTTGCAAGAAATATTATTATATACAACAATATAAAATGTGATAAGCTCATCGGATTTTGCACAAAATAATTTGTATTAATTTGAAATACTTCACTACATTCTAGTTTTTTTGAATGCATTATTTTTTATAGGAATGCTTAAAGTATAAATAAAGGCAATAACTTATTTTGTAGGGCACTTAATTGGTACACTAATTACAGCATCATCCTGATCATTAATTTTACTAAGGTAAGATGATCAGTCTTCTAATTCGAGCTTATCTGAATTAAGAAAACTGCAAAAACCATACACAAAACTTTATGCTTTACAATTTTTTTGCAGATTTGCAGCCTTCAGAGTTCGACTCGTGATTTGCTTTCAAAATGAAATTGTTTTCATTTAAAAGTATTTATATACTTTAAAGCAAATATATTATTTTTGAAAACTTTATAATTTCACTAGCAAACTTAAACATACTTGAAACCGACTGCTTATTTTTTACTTTAATTGAAGCTTCACAAACATTAAAAAAGCATTTCTTTTATGGCAGTGAAGCTTCAATTTTGTTGTAATATTTGTTGGAATAATACATGTAAACAAGACTGAGCTAATATTTAAAATATAAAAAAATGCCGTAAGTTCCAATAAATAAATAAAAATATATAATGATCTGAAAGTTTAAAAAATAAAATAATAATTGTAAAAAAGTTGATGTTCCATAAGATGTTATCATCAGTCAATATTACTAAACAAAATCATACATTTAAATTTTAGGTATTAAAACTTCAATAATGAAATACACAATAAAAATCGCAGTTTTTTTTGTATCACAATAATATTCTAATAATATTCTAATAAAAAGACCGAAAATTGTTAACACAAAAAAAAGTTAATCAAATTTTCTGCCATTTTCGAATAAAAAATATGGAATAACATAAAAAGTAAATAATATTCATAGTTGCAATCTTTATATCACATTTTTTACTAAAAGTAATCGAGATTCAATGTTTTCAAGGCATTATAATGGCATTTATTACAACCCGTCACATCGTCTGTTTATTTAATTTTGATTAAAGAGCTGCTTAAATTTAGACACAGTAACTGATTTACAAACTATTTAACGCTTCAGTTAAGGATTTCTCTATTAGTCATAAATCATTATCATATAAAACATCTCTGAGTTGACGAGTCAAGTAAAACCTGTCATTTGTGTTTCCAGAACACCTGCTAGCAAAATCATCACTATTTAGGGAATAAATCATAGCTCCTCCAAATCTGAAATCTTTCACATACCTTCCTTTCGCCATAATGCTTTCCTTGTTTTCATAGGAGACCCACTCGTGATCTTTATAAAGAAATGGAGAGAAGGTCCGGTTGTCGTAAGAGATGGTGACATCTGGATTGCTGTTGATAAAATCACAAAGGTCAGCATAGTCCACGAAGCCGAAGTTACCCAATTTCCCGTGTCCACTAGCGGGACTGCCTATCAAAGCGTTTTCGCTATTCACCAAGCTGAAAGAGTGACCGTAGGTCGGAAGCCCGACCACAATCTTATTTCTGTCCATGCCTCCATTCATCCATAAATGCGCAGAGTAGTTTATGTTCAGCGATGCCATGTAGAGAAAATCTTCGCTTCTTTTAAACAAAGGAGAGTTTAATCCCGTAAAAGGCGTGTATTTTGTATAGAAGTGGAAATCGTAAGTCATCAGATTAATGTAATCGGCATACTGATTGATCTCGCCAATATCGTACGCCGCATTTACTATCTGTTCGGGAGCAGCGACAGCCAGAGTCAGTAAATAATCTCTTTTCTCTCGCACATATTCTGACCTTATTTCGTGCAATAATTGGCTAAAGTGTTGTCTCTGTCTTCCTCCCGAAAAGATTTGGACGTTATTATTGCTATATCTCTCCGATATTACAGGAAATTCCCAGTCGAGGTCCACACCGTCGAGCTTGTACGACCTCAATATAGCTTTGAGAGATCTGATGAACACCTTCCTGGAGGCGTGGGTCACTACCATATCGGAGAACCCTCCGGCGGACGCGCCTCCCACAGATAATAAAAACTTCAGGGCAGAATTACAACTCTTTAACTTAACGAGTCTCGGGATTATTATTTTCATAGTATCAGACAAGAAAATGGAGTTATTGTGAATCTGTGCAAAGCCCACATTTATATGAGTACATAAATTACAATCAATGTTTTCTGGCATTAAGTCACTAGTATCATTCGGAGTGGTCGGGAAATTGTAATAGCACACAAGCTTCGCAAGAGCACCATCGTTTAAATTATCAATAATGTCGAGTTGCGAATTACATAATTTACACGGCGCTTTTTTGTTCAAGTTTTGATCAAAAGAGTACAACTCCGCGCGGCTCATAAAACGCCCATCTTTTATGGCAGTGTAATTTTTGTTGGAATCATAAATTAAAGGAAATATTAGTGGTGAAATTATTATTATAAGTACGATGAGGGCTACTAGATATAAACATAACGATATTTTAAACCGCTTCGGACCGTTTTTCGTATCTTGTAATAAATTGTACTTAGCACTCGGAACTGGAATCGTCATTTTATTGTATATTGTTAATACTTCGAACTTGAATCGTCATTTACAAAATAAACACAATGTGATACAATAATACCAATATTAAATGTCAATGTCAAATTAAGTGACAGTACAAGTCATAGAAGAGTATTATGTTTGTTCAGGTTGTCAATAGACAAAAAAAATAGAATTGATTATGACACGAAGTGTTGCCTTATGTGTATGATTTTACCGTTCACTAATCTGACTAATCTGCATTCTCATTTCACACAAGGCAACACGTTCAAAATGTAATATGGCTGTCATTTGGCTGTCATTATCAAAGTGTAAATACTGTTTTTTATATTATTTTATATGGTAGGATTTGTGTTTATTTACATTTATTATGTTCCACTGTTCATTTATTTTGACTATATTTAATTGATAAAGTGTTTTCAGATTGATAATGGAAATCGACCATAAGATGGATCAATATGAGAAACAACTTTATACATTATTTGCGAGTTATGATTCTGCCCTTAACGGAAGCCTTAGTCGGGAAGCTCTTGAGAAACTGTGTAATACGCTGCAGTTAGAAAATCGAGGCCGTCAATTGATCGAGTTGTTGTCAAAGGATTCCAATGAATTATGTGTCACTTTTCCAATGTTTCGAGATGGCCTTTTAACTGTTTTAGGAAATGAATCCAACGAATCATCGGTAAAGAAACTAGATAAAAGTGAATTAAATAGCGGCGAAGATTCGTCAGGAAGAGAAGTTTCGCCTAAGTTTATATTTGGATCAAAAAAATACGGTCGTCGATCTAAGCCGTCCAGAAGTAGCGATTCTGCCGATTATATTTCTGATATAGTAAACGAAACTGAGAATTCATCAGTGGAAGCGTTTGATCCGGAAATAAAAAATTCATCCGTGACACCTATAGAGAGGCATTTCGGGAACAAGAAACGAAAAAGTAACAAATTAAAGAGAAGTCTTTCTTTTTCTGGTCACAGAATTAGCGATAATATTGACTCCACATCCAACAGTGTCTTATCTAGAGCAAATAAACAGTTGAGTTTGTCTAAAACTGAACATTTTGACACAGTTCCACCTCTACCATATCAGGTAACAACAAGAGATACTAGCAACACCCAAAGTGTTTTAGGAATTTTAGATTGTAATAGCAATACCCAACATTGTACTATACAGCCCATTTGTTTCGAAACCATTATTAAAAATACCGATGCCAAAGGTTTAGATAGTTGCCTGCAGACAATGGCCAATAATGAGATGATTAATGTGCCGTCTCAAAGGGATAGTGAAGATTTAGTGACCTCGGAGACTGTCATGGAGCTCTGGGAAGCTGCGGGAATACCGCAAGCGCATCAACTGCTGTGTGACCTCGGCTTCAGTGACCGTGACGCCAATCTCTCCGAACTCGTTTTAGTTTTGGAGGAAGAAATACAGGGAATGTTAAACAATTTACAAGAAAACTTTTCTGCATCTTTGATAACATTATTTCAAGCGGTGCTGTGCCTTTATCAATATGAAAAAAAGTCTCTGAAATTATCTCTCAGCCACACGTATGCTGAAAGAGATAAACTAAGAACAGATTTGACGGATGCTAATCAGAGAGCGATCTTACTTGCCCACGAAGTTGATGATAATCACGCCAAAATGGAAAATGCTGCCAAGCACACTTTCAAGCAGCTGGAACAGAAACATTCCGAAATAGTCAAACTGATCTCTGGACAATTTGCATCGGAGAAAGAGCAATTTACTTCTACTATATCTCTACTAGATAATAAGATCGCATTAATGGAATCTGAAGAATCAAAGCTTAAGTCTCAAATATTGCAACTGAGCGACGAAAATATCAGGTTAGAAAAAGAGTTTAATGGTGCCCAAGAACAAATATACGAGTTGTTGGAAATTAAAACGCAACTTTCCAAAGATATAAAATTATTAATGCAAGACCAGCATAATACGCAAGATAGTATCGGTAAAGAAAATGAATTATCAAGTCTCGAAAATCAGATTGACAAATTGCAAAAAGAAAATATTGTCTTGAACGACAAAAATGATGAACTGTGTGCGGAGTTAGAAATAATGAAATCAGCTGATAAATCCAAATTTGTTGAAAATAATTATTCTGACATGACACAATGCAATGTTTCAAAAAATGAATTGAATTTTAATGGCGATAAAAGTGACGAACAGGGTATTGTTTCATTTAAAATCTCTGATTTAAGTAACTCTGAAGAAAATCATAAATATTACGACAAAAAGAAATATCAGTGCGATTTGTCGTCATTTGAAAGCAATACTTTTAATAAAAGCAGCACTGAAAGCTCATTAAATGTAAGCATAGATAATGGACGAAACTCTCTGGATACATTATTTTGTATAAAACAGCTGACACCTGAAAATGTGGAAGAGTTGATTACTATTTTTAAGGTAAACATTTCTTTTTGATTTGACTTGACGAACTTGTGGTCCCGTGGCAGTGTTGCAGACTCACGGATCAGAGGTCTGAGGTTCGAACCCCAACTTGATTTTCCAATTTCTAATCGTGAGTTATTGACAACTCATTGAAAATGGCCACCAAAATTAAAATATTTGGATAAATCATAAGAACGATAAACCTGTTAAATGGAAAGTTAAATATCACTGCTATTGTTCTTGGTTATCTTTATTTATTGGTGTCTATCTGTATATATTTGATATCCAAATTTGTTCTTATCTGTTTAATAGATACTCATTCTATCTGTTTATCAGATACTCATTATATCTGTTTATCAGATACTCATTCGCTGCTGATAGTTTTTACCCTTAACTATACTCTAAACACTAACTCGTAAATCAAATTCAATGTTATTAATTCTTACATCTACTGTCCTGTTTTCAAAAGTATTTTATGTGACACATTTTATTTTTATTTACAGGCTACATCCAACACTGTTTCTGGATTCTTTGTTCAAAGTCAAATTAAACACTTTTATGTGGGCTTGTATTTATTAATAAGAAGAATCATGGATGATATAAAGACAATAATGGATCGTAATAACCCTCTGGAATCAAATAATTTAATAACTGTGGTAAAAAACCTGGTTACTGAATTATGTAACATTCACATTGAAGATCAGTTTTTATTAATATCTTTGACCAATTCGGAAAATCAGCACTGTGCATCGACAGACAAAGTTAATCATCAAAAACAACATTCAGATGAATCACAATTTAAAACTGCACTTAATAATTCTGATTTTTTGCGGTCGCAATTAATCGATCTCGAACAGAAATTAAAAAATTTAAGCTCTGAATTAGATAAAGAACGTCTTCAAAGTAAAGAGCAAAAAACAAATGATACGGAAAAATACAGTGAGCTTGAATCAAATATGGAATTGCTAAAAAATGAGTATGATAAATGTGAAGATTACTGGGCATCTAAATTAAATGAAGAAAGAGATATTTTTGACCAAGAACAAAAAATAACAGATGAAAAATTTGCTGAGTTACTTAGTAAATTATCAGAATATGAAGAGCAGTTAACCTTGCAAGATGGTAAAAATGATAGGTTCGATGGTCCACTATCTACCATTGAAGAGACATATAACTTGGAAAAACAGTTTACCGATCTTGAGGATGAGTTTGAAGAATTCAAAGATAAGGCTGAACAAGAGTTAGAAATGAAAAATAGTGAAATTAGTCAATTAAAAGAACAAATAGAGCAATTAGAAAATTCTAAGGTTTGTACATGCAGACATGAAAATATATCGATGTCTCACTCAAATATTTCAGATACAGAACACAATTTATTAGCTGCTAATGTATGTGAAAAAGAATATAAAAAAGATAATCCTTGTATCATAAATGGCTCTTCAGATAGCCAACAATCTACAGAACTATATACAGGGGAAAATGCTATCGAAAAAATTAGTTCTCCCATAGATTACTTGTGGAATCAGAGCACAATTTCTTCACCCTTACCAAATCGAGGCAATGTGGATATTGCAAGAGATTATCGTAATCCAGCCTTCTTCAAACAGCAATCATCAGTGCAAGATGGTGACTATACTGTAGAATCTCCTCCTGAACACATTTCTAATGGTATAATGCCGATACAAAAACCTACTTCTTCAATGGTCAAACCTTCTCAAGCTTGTCAGACGAATAATGGCAAATATTTTAACGATAAGAAAATAGTGTATTGCTCTGACCTCGAGGAAGAATTACAAGGGAGACGTAAAGAAGTACAACAACTGGAAGCTACCCGCGCTCGACTCGATGCTGAAGTGCGTAACTTGAATATGCAGAGATCTAACCCACAGAATCAAGTGGTAATTATAAAAAATATTATTTCTCTCAAATCTGGGAATGCCGATGCTGGAAATGTTATCAATATTAAATTATAAAATATGTCATGGAAAATTTTAAGAATTTGATCTAATATTTCATCCAAAAGTTTATGCAGCTTTTCATAATTACTTTGAAGATATGGGAGTTAAAACAAAAATACATGGGTTTTTCCTATACATTTAAAAAATATTTATATGTTTGTTTTACAGGGGGCAGCTGCCTTGAAAGCTGTGGCCTTAGAAAATTACTGTCGACAACTTCAAACCGCTCTCAGACAGCAACACTCATATGCCGAAGCAGTAATGCAGCGTAAGTTTTTCGTTCAAAACATATAATATTTCATTTATAATTCATAAACTTAAGATTGATAACATTGTTATCAGAGTATTAAATTATTATTCACTTTTGATCGCTTCTCGAAGATGTTTCAATGATTTACGTCAATATAATGATATCATATTAGTTTATCAAATAAGATTATCAGTTTATCAAACAAGAAACTTTTTTTTTCTTAATTAGAAAACAAAATTTACATGCCAGTACCAAAAGTAAGCTAATGTGCTGAAAAAAGTGCATTTTTTTTTTATCATCAATCTGCATTATATTAAAATCTTAATCACAGTTCATATGATCATAAAAAAGATAATATTTGTGATGTTCACCCATATCAGGTGATTAAAATTTTTACAGTATTTTATATACACCTTTATTTTTTTATCCGATACATATTTTATGCTTATTAGTTTTACTATTCTCCGATATTATTTAAATGGCCTTCAAAAATCTACGTAATTTGAAAAATGATATGAAATATAATTTTCATACGTAATGGTTTATTTTCATTTTTTTTTTATTTATTTAACTTTTTGTACATAATGTTATTTGTATATTGGCGGGCTTATTGCCAAATGGCAATTTCTTCCAACCAACAAATAAAATAAAAGTTTTATTTTTATAATTCAAGTTACAAAACATATTCAATAGAAAAAAAAATATTAAAAAGCTAAAGGTATATAAAAATAGAAATAAACATATTTGTTTATAAATTACCTTAAATCAAAACTATTACTCAATGGGAAAAAGGAAAAAAAAGGAAAGAGGAAAAAGGAAAGGAGGAGAGATTAAGGAAGAGAGAGGAGATGTTTCTTCAGACGTGATTTAAACAGAGATAATGTAGTAACATCTTTGATGGTGCATGGGAGATGATTTCACAGTCGAGCCGCATGGACACTATATGAGTTAGAGAAGAAAAAGGAATTGTGGATGGGTATTAAGAGAGTGCCTTGAGAATTAGAACGAAGAGGTAAACCATGAACTGATAAGCGTTTAAATTTTTCACGCAGCTATATAGGAGTGTTAGGACTATGAAGTACATTGAACAGAAGTGAGAGGAAGTGATAGTCTCTCCGCTGTCTAATTTTTTTTCTAGTGATACTGAATTTGTTACCTGTTCACTTGTTAGTTCAAGGCTAATTATATGATTACCAATAATTATTGATGTATCAATGCAAAGAAAGTTAGGTGTGATGGAGATTGGAAATTGTAGTGGGAATTTTAATAAGTTCTCGCTGTTTTTTCGTGAAAATAAATGCTTTATTTAAAAAAATAGTAAAGAACATGTCTTTGAAAGTATTGTCCATTGTTAGTGACTACTTTCTCCCATCTTTCTGGCAGTGTACGAATGTCATCTCGAAAGAACGACTTATCTTTTAAGGATATCCACGAATTGAGCCATTTTTTAACATCTTCATATGAATGGAAGTGCTGCTTAGCCAGGTCATGAGTCATCGACTGGAACAAGTGATAATTGAAAAGAGCATTGTCTGGTGAATTAGTCGGGTGGGTTAGGACTTCCGATTTGAGTTTTTACTGCACCCAGATGATTATGGTGCAGAGCAGAGATTATGATTTTTTTTCTTTTAATGTAATGCAGTAAAATTCCCCGGAAATACTTATTTGGCACGAAAACCAACATCTTTAATGCTATGAAAAACAATGCTGTTTACACTTCGGCGAAATAACATACTGTCTTTTCAAGCCAAATGTTGAGCTTCACAACGAAGTTGGCTGTAGTATTGCTCGACATAAAAAGGCTAAGATAACACCATGTGTCGGGAAACAGCGAGAAATTATTCTAGTCCCTATTATATCCACCGTTAAATACAAAATGAAGATCTCTGTATAAGCGGCGAATGTTGTATGACTTTTTTTATAGCATTTGTAAATATGTACAAGTTAACTGATAATTTTGAGTATTTATTCTGTCTGGTTATTCCGATTGGAAGAGCGTCAGGTAGCTGAATATTATCACTTTGGAGATTGACATATTTCACATTAGTGAAACTAAGTGTAAGAGGCAAATACTCTTTCTATTAGAGTATTATATTTTAATAAGGTTGAACCATTGCTCAAGGGTTCCTGATTTGATATGTTGTCTCAATATAACGGCCTAAATATTTTGTTATTTGTAATGTTACTTGGTAAAATAAATTAATGGAAATAAGTCATTATAAGAAGATTTAGTCACCACTGTGTCCAAAAGTTTAAACTGAGACAAATTGGTTTAAACAACATATTAGACTTACTCAAAATATTGTTTATAAAACCAACTGGTCTTAGAATGTGGAAATTAGATGTATGGAGAATGGCGGATGTTACGCAGTGTGTCGAGTGGCCATTTCGAGGCTTGCATATTCCCTTGTTCTTCACCTCTGTTGCGTTATAATATGTTTGTTGACCAATTGGTTTGTTTTTTACGAATAATATTTTGATCAACAGAGAGTATAGCAGCTCATCGTAGTGAAGTTGGTGTTCTTCGCCAACGTTTAGCAGCCTCCGACTTGCTGGTTCGAGACTTGTTTGTTGAAAACTGTCAACTAGCTCGCAGTCTCACAACTTCAATAACCAAGTAACAACAATATTATTATGTAACCCAAAAATATTTAAAAAATTTACGTTTGTATTATAATATCCTCTTTCTCACTTCCAATACTTTGGAATACCAAATATAGTGTAAATTGTCATTTATTTATTTAAAATCATATGTACCCTAAGATTATTTTCACATTTACTAAAAATATTCGCTCATCTAGTTAATATTTGACAAAGATTTGTGTAATTTATGTAAAATATTTATGTGTACATTATAAAGAGAATATTTTTTTAAAGAAATTGTATTTTCAATACATTATATTAATTTAATAATTGTAAATACACAACGATCAATACATTAACATAGATTTTGTGTCTTACCATAAAACTGATAACAATATTGTTTGATCGATGGTGATTAAACAAAATCATCATTCAGTTAATGGCTATTGTATAGTCTACTAAATTACCTGTGGCCTGAAATCATTCTACCTCTATTTTTTTGCAATTAGTCAACTATGATTACAATTATTATTGCTTTATCTTGCAGTTGAAATAAAAGGATAACATATACATAACATGCATTTCTTCACTGTGCATATTCTAGAAAGAAAAAATAAATATTACGAAGATCAATTTAATCAAATGTATTATTATGATACACTACTCAAATTTGTCTCAAAATAAGTTATTTTAGCGTTATATAATAATTCTTGTGATCTTAAAAGAAATTATAATAAAATTCTTGAAGCAATTTTCACATTTAAGTGATTTACCATAATTTAACTCATGACTGGGGTAAATTTTATGCAAAGTAACAACTGATAAATAATTGACCAAAATATTATATTGTTTACAAATCAAAATATTTATATTCTGGTATCAATTTTGAAGTAATCACATATCTATATATCTTGAGGGATATAACACCTTATTAGTGCATATTTCTTTGTTTTTTCTAAGATAAAAACGTGTAGAAATTATCACTATAATGGTAAACTCATTTTTTCCTCGGGTATTTCAGTTTGTGAATTATTATTCTGCAGGAAATTACTTAGTCATAATTGATAAGCTATGTTCACAGAATGCCTACTCTATATTATATTATTTATGTCCGTTTCACATAGGCAGCTAGTGTTTAATTGACATAGACAATACAAATTACACTTTAATTCTTTAGTCACCAAACTGGTTTTATTTTATTGAGGCTTTAATATTAGTACCTGACTAATGTTTTGTTGATCCCATACAGTTGTAAAATATGTCATGCCAACATGATGAAACAATGCCGGCGATAATTATGTTTTTTTAAAAAGGAATAACAGGGGAGGTTAAACCAAATTAATATACGATAGCTTAAAATATTAAAATGTATTATTATTTTCAAACATTAAGATTACTGTCAAGTAACACTGGCGAAAAATAAATTTTAATGAGATTTATATGTAATTTTGTACATATTTCCTGAATCACATATGTGGAAATAATAACCACATAATAGGACTGTTTTTATTTGTTGTGTTGTTGTACATCTGTTGTATATTTGCGTATGATCACGAAATCTGTTTACTTAATTACTGTTTTACCTAATAGCATTATTAAATTGGTTCATTTGGCTTCCTCTATTATTCCTTTGAAGATTGACATCAATGTTAGGAACATAAATTAATGTTGATTACCTCAGCTACAAATTTTATAAATGTATCAATCTTTTAATCATATAGCCTAAAATTTAATAAGTAAAAGTAATCAACACTGGCATAAAATAAAAATAATTTTAAAAGCATGTACTAACCAAGAATAAGTAAATAATTTATTTAAATGCTCATCTAACCCTAGCAACACGATAAGTATTTTTAGGTTTATGTTTTATTTATTTTATAAAGGTAAATTGTTATTTTGATTATTTATCTTTATTTGCCTTTCTTTACTAAGCTCATAACACTAGTCTAGTAAAAATATTTCACCTCCAGATACAAAATATTAAAAAGTGTTTACTGTAAGTAAATATATAAATATGTGTAGTAATTTTTGTGTTCACTTTGTAATGCGTAGTTTTCACTCGGGAGAATTGATAAGCTCTTTGCAGCCTGTATTTCAAATTCTCCGAATTCTTAAAATATTTTTTATTGTACTTCAAATATTTAATATGCCTCTATGATTTGATAGTTATTTTTGATTTGTATAAAAAGCCAGTTGACTTACCATTTTTTATGTTTCAAATCAAACTAGGCTGTTAGATTATTTTTGGCCAATATGCATAACTTAAAACTGTTTTTGTTCTTGTTTTACAGTGATATTTTTTCTAATGAAACATAGTTTTTTACATTATATACAGTATTTTTTAAAATAAAAATCATAAGAAACCTAATGATGTTAATGAATTCGTTATATATTTTAATTTAAATGTTCAATTAACTTTCGTCCGATGTCAAGATTATTTCCAAAATGGTTTTTATAAACTGAATGTTTGTTCTGGCGGAGTTCGAAGTATACTTTGATTTGTAAAAGTAACAGTAAAACATTATCTATTAGTGTCATTTTACCATGTCAAAATAAAATCATTGATAGATTGCTTATAGTTGAACCCCCGCCAGTACATCGGTTTTGTTTTTGAGTGACTATACCGTGTTGAAAGCTGTTATATGTTTATTTTAAATCTTGATAATTGAAATCCTCTTCTTATCTTTATAGTAAAAGTTTCTTTAAATACATATTTTTATTTTATTCATGTACTATTTCTTTGTCAAGCAGATAAAATATCCAACCAGACTAGAGACATAAAGATAGTCTTGCCATTTAAAAAAACAAAATATAAATGTCATTGAGTTGTTTCACCAATCGCTAAGATTGTTTTTAAAACATAGAAACATTGATATTGTATTGACCAATGCTATTTAAGTCTCGTTATCGCATATAGATCATATTCTTAATACTAATTAGTTTGTTCATCGATTATTTTTTTATCAAAAAATTCTGACTTTTTAAATTTTGTAACTTTCTTATTATGCGTTTGTATATGTGTATCTTTATTTATTATAAATAATTTACAACATAACTGTAAACATTATTTGCGCGAAATCAATTGATGCCTATTTTGTCTGCCTAATCTGTGAACTTTTCAATCCATTGTTATAGTAAATTTAACGTTCTTTCTCCTTTTAGATAGGTATGTAGGTAGATACTTCAACTTGATTTTTGATATAAGTATTTAGTCAAATATTCCACATTCCCTTACTAACTTATGAAATAAGAAGAGTTCATATTTCCATAGTTATTATTGAATTAAAATATACAAATCAATACATTGTTAAATGAATATTATATAAAAGGAAATGTACTTGTATATTCATTTTACCAAATAGATATCCTCTGTTGTCACCATCTCTATCTTGCTTCAATTTTTTTTTTTTTGTATTGAACCAACTTATTGTTTTTACCTATTTTTTTTCATTTACAATAAAAAGTACTTAAATGTACTTTTAATTTGAATTATTTCGCTACTAATCACTCAATATTCATGTTTTCCAATAAATATATGACTAGAAATACATAGTACTTTAATATCTGCCATATAATATAGGCGAATTGTCGCTGTTATGAAATTACAATAACTGACTTTTTTTTGCTGTTTTTTTGTTTAAAAAATAATTTTTGTAATTTAAAAAAGAAAAGATTATTCTGATTAGCAACTCATAATATGTCTGATGTTGCAAAACTGTCTTAATGTATTTAAATCAAGAGTGTCGACTGATATGTATGTGGAATTGTACTTTTGGGATGAGTAAGATGATGTTCTAAGATTTACAAAGCAGCAATTGTTCAAAATATATTTATTTTTTTATATTGACACATACGTGCGACTGACCCCATGTTTATGTGTCTTTGTTGAGCCTTCTTCCTGAAGCCACCTAAAGCATTAGCAAGAAAATTGTTAATAATGCCCAATCTCAATACATATGTCAATCAGTATATTGAAAATGTAATTTTTTTTTGTAAGCATTTCAGAAAGTGTCCCAAAATGTAAATTATTTTACCTTTTAAAAATTCAAAATCGCAACTTCACATACTTCTTACATGGTGCTTTATTATTGCAAACAATTAATTGACTGCACAGATTTAAATGTTTAACTCACTCCTTTATATGAAAAGACATTTGTAATATTTGTATACTGTTATTGTTATTGGAATTTGTAAGTCCAATTGAGTATAAATAAAATAATAAAGCTTTTCCTAATGTGTATTATTGATTGCATAATCTGGTGATCTAATATAAGTATATTTTTAAAGACAACTTCAATGACATAATAAAATAAATAGCCACATTATTCCTATACGAGCTAAATCTATACATGATACAGGAAACTGTTAGGTGTAGCATACACATTATGGGAATCGGTGAGATGAGATGGTCTGGCGCAGGTATTCAACGTCATGAAAAGGGTACAATATACTATTCTGGAAGTGACCCACAAGATAAACACCATAGGAATGGTGTCGGAATATTTGTTACAAAAGAGTACACCAAGTTTGTTAAGAACTTCATATCTGTGAACGACAGAATTATGCTGCTGCAAATCAGCTGCCAGCCATTCAACATTAATATCATTCAGGTGTACGCCCCAACATCTAAAGGAAGGTACGATGACGTCGTTGAAGTGTTTTACGATGCCATCCAAAGTGTCCTTAACTCGGTAAAAGGAGACGAAATCACACTTGTTATTGGTGACTTTAATGCCAAAGTAGGTGAGGGTCGAAGATCGACTATGGATAAGAGGAGATAGATTATATGAATTCTGCCAGTGCACTGAAATGGTCATTACAAATACATGGTTCAAACTGCCCAAGCGCAGACTCTATACATGGAAAGCACCAATGGACATCAGAGATAACCTTCCACCAGTTAGAAACCAAATCGACTATATACTTATTAATAATAGATTTTAAAACTGTGTTATACGTGCTGCAACTTATCCAGGAGCTGACATTGGTTCTGACCATAGCCTACTCGTAGCGGATATCCAACTTAAGTTGAAAGAATTTAAAACAACATCCGAACAATCAGATAGACTTGACTAAACTGCAGAATCCTTTTGTCAAACAAAGAGTGAAGTCCGATTTAAACCAGAAATTGTACTACCTCAGTAAAAAGTATTCCTTAATAAAACAGAGAAAACTCGCATATCTGAGCCATATCATCCTTGGAAGCAAATATGCGCTTCTATAGCTAATTATGATGGGGAAGATCGAAGGAAAGCATGGAGTTAGAAGGCGACAGATGTCCTAGCTGAGAAATATCCGCGACTGGACGGGAGTGCGCGGGGTTGAGGCGCTGTTCCAGTTGGCACAGGACCGGAATGCCTACTCTAGAGTGATCGCCAACCTTGGGGAGACCTTATATGGCACAGAAAGAAGAAGAAGAGCTACATCTAATGTATAGCAAATATGTATTGCATTGCCCTCAATAATTTGAAAAATAAGATACAGCAAATCACAATACACATGCAAGAAGGAGATTTCCTTAATTCATGTCTATTTCTGTGTAATTTGTTATCATAGAAATGGCACTACAGACAGTTGTCAAAATTTTGAAAAAAGTGCTTAAAAAAATATATATAACAAATTATCCACTATTTCCATAAATTGCATTGTATGTACGAATAAAACAATATATCTGTTTCGCTTTTCACAGTTGCAGTGCAAAAAAACATATTTTCATCACACGATGGCATATTTCTGAATAGCATTACATCTGCTTATGATAGAAGTCCGTTAGAGACTGAAGGCATGGAAGCCACGAAATGAAATGCCAATTTTATTTATATGGGATGACTTTTTTTTTCTATGACATCTTTTTACATATGGAAGGAATGCTACTCCAAAAAGATTTACTCCATTTTGAGATTAGAAAAAAACTTTTTTTTTATTAAAAGGAGTTTTTGGAAAAAATGAATTAGGATTTTTTTTAAAGTTTACCATGAGGAATATTCCTCTGAAGTTTCGCATTCTGGCCCTAAAAAACGTGTATAATATATATTACATTATTTTATTTTATTTTAGAAACCTATATTTTACAACTAGATAATGAAATGAAATATAAAAATCTCAATCCAAAGGTGGAATAATTCAAAACTTTGGTAATAAATTTTTTATTTATTTTTCAAAATCAACAACACTTCCATCGTTAAATAAATACAAAAACAACATAATGTATCTGACAAATAAATATACTATGGTGTACCTACGATATATAAATATATGGTATTAAATACCAATTTCATTAGGTAACTATATTCAAATATATATTGTTTAATTAAAAATAAAACCCAGATTAAAAATCTGTTTCATAGGAATATTTTTTGATCTTGCAAAACTTCAACATTTATTTCTTCAACCAATTTGAACTAGAATTCATTAAAATGCTTATGTATACAACATTTGTATGCGGAATACATTTTATATTGAGTTTTGTCAATACACAAATGTGCCAAAGAATGTGTCGCAATAACTGTCAAAATAGTAATTTTTTGATGAAATTGAAAACATAAACTTTAATCATAAAATAAATGGCATACTCAAAACTAAAAAAACAACTTTTTATTGATCAATTATCACAAACGTGATAAATAAAAAACCACCAGGTTATATCGATATGATTCATATTATAGGTACGATAAATATGTTTCTAAAAAACAAAAAGCGACTTTGTTAGGATCGCTGTCAAGAACGAATTATTTTAATTTTATTATTTGAGTTGCAGTGTAGCTGACACTGGCAACTAAATTAATGTTGTAACACATTTTGAAATGTGTCGGCAGTTTCCGTAGTTCATATATATGAGAAATGCACGAGGAACATTCTCCTTTTTTATCCAAACTCTGAGAAGTTAGCATCGAGCTAGACCACAGACTTGCCGATCTCTTGTAATAGAGGAAATAAATATTTGGCCGTCAATCATTTGACCTTTAAATAAAATGTGTCGTGTAATTTGATGTTGCTTAGTTATTATTGATTTCAACCATCAAACTATCTATTTTTCCAATATCACACTACAAACTAAACACGGAGTTGTTATTGTGTTGGTCATTTAAATGTTTTTTTATGTTTTTGAACTCTTTAAATGAAAACAAGTAAATACCTAAATCATAATGATTTCGGATATTCTCCTTTTTACGTAGATAAAGAATTTTTGTATTTTTTTTCTGGCTTCTTCATAGTGAAAGAAATGCAATGTATTAGGGAATTTAGTAAAATCCTGCACATATCAGTCTCATATCGTATCATAACTCCAGCCTGCAGTTTCATTTATAAGTTATTTTTCACCTTTAAAATCAATAGATATTACTCAAATAAAATATAAGAACATTTTAGTATCGAAATAATAATGAGCATTCAGAATTTGTTAGACTACAGATATTTGTTATCTTAGGAATGTTAAGATCCTATTGAATACCTAAGTATTTAGTTTTGCTTCTAATAGAGGATTTCAAAATCCATATTGCACAGTCTGTATTGATTTATTTTTTAAATTTCAATAACCAAAACATAATAAGTGAAAAAACTTCATAAAATTACTTAATTTCTATTTTATTCTGGCATATTTATTTTATGCCATTGAATTGAAATCATAATTTAAAAATTAATGTTTAAAAGGTCTCCCATAGATGTCGGAGAAATCATCTAGACCCTTCCATACACCTTTGTTTAAAATAAATATCTTTTTCCAACACATACTAATGAAATACTTTTCATAATAAGAGGAAAATTTAGGATCCATTTAGCTTTGGTAATATTATTTTGTGTTTGTGTCATTCATAATACATTCTTGCTATTGATACAAATATAATATATTATAAAATAAATCAATATTACATATTTGGATCCTAAATGACCATTGATTATGTTCAAACTTTAAAATTTTATTGTGTATTCTTACTACACGAATAGTTTAAAAAAATAAATTAACTGAGCATTCAGCATACCTATTACTTTCACTGAATTATATGAAATTATAATTTTCTCTAGATTTTCAATAAAACCTTTTAATAAATTGAAATTTGCTGGTTACTATTTAGAGCAAATAAAATAATAATATTTGCTGCACCTGATTAAATTATAAATACATTCCATTAACTAAATAATCTGCATCATGTGCAAATGGTGATTTTCCTGATCTTCTCATGCGCCTGCGTGCCATTTTGAGTCTACACCCCAGAAGAACAACCATGATACTTGCCATGCATACTCCTGAAACAATATGAAATTATATAAATGTCCACGAGATAGGAGATGTTTTTTTTTGTATATAAGTTGATACAAACCTAATGTTAGTAATAAAATGGCCCCCGGAGGTCTTTCTGCTGCTCCATCATGAACGTCATCTTCAAACTGTTTACCCATTATTATTTGTTCATGAACTGCCGTATCTTCAACTTTAGCATTTTTTTCTTCTTCAGATTTGCCTTCACTTTCTGGTTTCAGATGTTTCTTCTTTGTCTTATTTGCGCCATGTTTTTTGCTACTTTTGGTGTCTTTCTGAGTTTTTTTAGGAGATTCACTATCTTTCTCGTTTTGGTCATCTTCGGTGTTTTCTTCCGATTCATCATCCACTTCATCATTTGCTTCAGGAAGAGGTTCTTTTTTAGTTTTTACCACTGCATGCTGAGGTGGTAGATTATCAGTTTGGTCAACTTTAATATTTACTTGTTTTTCTTCAGGATGGTTTTGACTGACCTTTGGCTGTGTATATATTTGTTGATTTTCAAGCTACAAAAGAAATAAAATTTCATTTAGTTACTTAACCTTATAAATAAGAAAAAAACATAAAAGGTAATTGGCCATGCCTTTAAATATGTTAATATGTATTTCATTGCTATGTAATTATCCTTTATTTTTTTAATACTCTGTTTTATCTCTTATGTTATGCATAAAAAAAATGTAAAAAAAAACAAAAAATGATAATAAAAAAAATTAATTCTGAACAGCACGCTAACCTGAGGATTTGGCATTTGGGGAACAGCCCACATTTTATCTCTATTTATATCCTGAAATATGTTAGGTATTCCCTGCATTGCGATCTTGTCTGTTTGAGGTATTCTTTGAGGAGGGAGTTGATTATTACTATTTTGAATTCTGTGTTGGAGTACAGTTTGTAGGGGAATTTGTTGTTTCCATGCATTTTGTGGTTCCATTTCCATATGGTAAATAGGCGAGCCATCATTAACGTTTAGTTGCTCTAAAAAAGAAATTTGCGTCAGCATAAAAAAGTTTTTATTAGGTATCTGGAAGTTATTTTTAAATATATTATTATTACCTGGTTGTGGCTGTTGCCATTGTCGATGTTGCCAATTGCTTTCCTGTAGTGAATCATATGGAATACCCTTGTAGTCATATTGTCCAGCAGCCACGCTGAATACGAATAAAAATGTTTATCCTTTGTAAAAATATAACATAATATTTACTTACATAATATTTGATATTTCCAACTTGATATTTAATTTACTCACCTATCTGTCTCTGTAACTTGCAATCCTCCTTTGTGGTTAAATATATGAGACCCGCCAGTGTTTTCTGTATAAAAAATAAAAGGTTTACACTAATTGATCAAATGTAAAAGCTGTTGACACAGTACAGTGAAGAAGTATTTATATAACTGCTGGGCCTATAAACAAATTTAAATCTCATTCGGCAAAAAGCCTACTACCGTTTGAGCTTTTATAAAAACAAGTATTGTAGTGCTTTAACAATTATAGATCAAACAAACAATACAACCAAATGAATTTCAAATCCGATTGCTCAGTTTGTAGCGGTCTTTAAAGCTTTTTTATAGATTATAATCCTGAAAACATCAATTGCCAAGATTAATTTCTCGTCAATTGAAAAGGTGATACGAACTTAATCTAGTACCAAGTTAAATATAAATAAACGACTTCTATCTGCTTTGTGAAGCACAACTTTGTTGGATATTGAACTTACCGTTATATTGTTTGATTCTTGGAATTGGATTATTCAACATGGAGTGATCAAGATGTGTTGGCCACTGGGGTCCTTCAACAGAACTCATCGGTCTCATGAATGCCTGCTGATGTTGACTCGGTGAGTCCTAAAAAAATATTCAGTTATGCAATATTGCGTATTTTTAATGTTATATGTAGCTGAACAATTTTTCAACATGGAGTTACAAAATCAAGACGACACAGTATTGTGGCGTCCATTTGCGCCTAGTTTATCGGCAAAATAATGAGCAGGTATGTAAATAAATAGTTGCTGATTCGAAGCAGGATACATCGACCATACATAAATACGGTCTCTCAACTTGTTTTAAATTGGCAACTGCGAAAAATAATAAGCGGAGGGTACAAAAAACGTTTTATAATGTACCAAATGAACGCATGTAGTTAAAAATCAGATACTTACAGGTTTAATAACATTAAGTGACTGTAAAACATAAATGGAAGATAATAATATTACTACTATTATGTTGTTTGTTTTGAAAAATGTATCTGATATAAAAATATTGCTCCTTTTTCTGCGCCGTATTTTTTACTTACACGGGTATATACCAAGTACATACTTAGATTTTTTTGCAGCAGTGACTGGGTGAAATATAATGTATTATTTTTTATGACACTCAAACTTTTGATAATGTTTTATTTATATTTAATTTTTAATGTTTCTTCTTGTTCAGTTGTTGAAAATACGAGGAAAAATAGCACAATCACTCGTACTCACTTTCGGTATGACTTCTGAATTTCCATAACTTTGTATCTGCGGTTGAACTTGAGGTATTTGCGGTAAAATTTCACGCGGCGGTAGGTTCGGCGGGGGTGGGAGGGTAGTTGTAGCTGGACATCCAAGTTCTGGAGCCTCATCACTTCCATCAGCGCACTGTGGTATTCCATCGCAAGCATTATATATTGCGATACACTCTTCGGACGAATGGCATTCGAACTGGAATCGGCTGCAGCGCCGAGCTGGAAATGAGTTTATCACAGGTTAGGATGTGAAGGGAGTTTAGTTTACTTTTGTAATTGACAAAATACAATGCGTCTTTCATTACTTTTACCTGGCGGAGGAACCGCTGTTTCCACCGGAGTAAGAACTGGACGAATTGTGACAGGTCTTGGAGTGGTTTGTCTCGGACCTTCTTGCATTTGTTTCCTAAATATAAGCAAATCATTTTACTATAAATAGCCATTTATTTGTATTTTGTCATAATTCCTGTATTACAAATTGTTATTTAATATTTAAAACAATCCGAATCAAGAATTAACTACGAATGTCAGTGGTTAAATTTTGAAATAAAGAATGTGAGTGGCATTGACATATTAATACATGGACATGCCCTATATAGTAAAATATTTTAAAAAGTAGTGACACGAAAACGAGCACACCGTTACTAAGTTTGATTATTTATAACAGGGCTGCATTCAACGATCATTCATATGCTACCAAAAATTGGAGGATCCTCATTTTTGGTAAATAGAAAAGTTTGTATTTTAACGTCAACAATCAACATTAGTTTTAGGTGGATCCCAATGAGATTCTTTCTTTAAATTTCTTACAATTTCAAAACATTTATTTCTGGTCACTGGATTTTGGGGAACGCAAAAAAATTAACTCATTAAATAATTTAAAATTTTATTATGTTTTTAAAACGTATTTCTATCAGTGCATCCCTGTAACTGAGAAGAGTTTTGCAATTGCGCCGCTAAGCGTAGTTTGACGTTTACAAAAATAATATTTATTTTTAAATATTGATTGTTTTAGGCTTTATTAATCACTCATGAAAAGTTACACAATCATTTTTACAATGTTTGTTCGGAAGGTTTTTACACACTTTCATGACACAAGCAGGGGTTTTGGTTTCGATTCTAAACGTCACGCCTGGCTGCAGGTCAAATAACGACTAAATACTCATTGGGCATGACTGAGCGTTTGGGCATAAGTTCAGTGTCATAATTAATATGTCAAATTGTGGTTATAATTTGAAATAACGAATGTCAGTGTTAAAATTTGAAGAAAAATTGTCAATAGGTAGTAAACATTTGAAACTACCAGTATCAGTGTATGAATTTAAAACAACGAATGTAAGAGATTAAAATTTGAAACAAATCGTGTGAGTGGTTATAATTTGAAACAACGAATGTCAGTGTTAAAATCTGAAAAAAGTAATGTCTTTTTTTTCTTTATTGGGGTCTTCTATCAAAACATGATAACATCGGCCAAAAACAAGTTTCATTAATTTACAATAAACATAAGAACCACACGAATAACAATATAGACACAAACAATAGACAACTAAAATATAAGAAAAAGAATAATTGAAATAATGAACTTATAACTAAATTAACAAAATTTCTTAAATAGGCACTAACAGAAAAAAAACCTACCAAAATGTCAGTTGTTAAAATTTGAAACCGCGAGTGTCAGCGGACGAATTTAAATAAATAAAAATCAGGTATTCAAATTTGGAATGAACATCAGAACTATAAAAATTAAATAACGATTGTCATTGGTAAAAATTTAAAACGCATGCAAAAAAAAATTAAGGTATTTAATGCATCCGACTGAAATACGAAATTAAAATCTTTTTTCTCTTTCGCCTTATAAGTTGATAATTTAATAAAAATTAAAAAAAATCAACAGAGAGGGAAAACATTTTTAAGAGAAGGGAATATCAGTCTGCAAGCATTTGGATATACTCAAACATCGTTGATTATTTTTATTCATTTTTGTTTTGTAATTTAATTTAAAAAAAAATTATGTTTCAAAATTTTTATCAATCTGTTATACATATTTGTAAGTTTTTACCGTTTTATTAAATTTAGATACGTTTTTGTTTTATATTGTAGAATTGGCTCTGCACTATTCAACCATTTTACGGAAATTATTTATTTTTTTATTTTATCATCTGGCAAGCCAAAAAGAAGGATTCCTTCGAAGGATATAAATTAAACAAAAAACGTATTCAAAATTCTTCTCTGGATAACATGTTCTAAGAAGAAGAGCAAACTATTATTGACTTATTGTAAGAGGTAGTTTATTTATGCGGTATGTTTATTGGTAACAATAAATATGCCTACAGTATCTGCAAACCCATACATCTTGGCGGGGTCATTCCACGATAGTCCCTCCTAGAGTTAACCGCTAGTTTATCATAATAAACGACTATGCTGAATCTGGGGTTTTATTCTAGTCATCAAAGTACCCAACTAACAACAGATAGGCATAAGTATAAAGGGTATCATAAAATAATACGAATAAAATAGTGATTGAATTAAAGGAGAAAAGAAATCTAACCAAAATTAATAATGAATATTAAAATAAATTGTGGATATTCGAATATCCGCAATTTATTTTTTTTATTTGAAAATTTATTTATAAACTCTTACGGATTATTACATTCATTTTACATAAAATAATATATACATTTTTCATTTATACTCTGTTGTTCAAAATAATATTTTTTACATCTTTTGAAAAGTTTGTCTTATGTTTAGTTTTGTCTGGTAGTTTATTGTATAGTTTCAGTCCCTGGTTCATTAGTCTTGATTGTCCTTGTCTTGTTTTAGAAAGTTGTATATGGTATTTGCCTGATATTCTCGTATTATGTCCATGTTGACTACAATTTTTTACAAGTTTTAGTTCTTCGTCTACAATTACATTAGTGGCTAATTTATGAATAAATTTTAATGATTCTAGTTGAAAGAGTTCAGTTATATTTAATTGCTTAGTTTGTTTAAAAAGTTCTCTAGTTGCAGTTAAATAGGGAAGGTCATACACTAACTTTAATATTTTATTTTTTTGTCTTTGTAGTCTGTTTATGTCATTTTGATATCCTGCTCCCCATAGTAGTTGCGTATAACATATTTTAGTTTTTACATAGGCTTCATACATTAGAATTTTTTCCGTTTTTGGAATAAAATTTTTGATTTTTAAAAAAAGACTCGATAATGTCGCCACTTTGCTAGTTAAATTGTTGATATGAATTGTCCATGTTAATTGTCTATATATTGTTAGTCCTAAGTATTTAACATGTTCAATTTCAGTTAGTCGTTCATTATTTATGTAAGCATCTACTTTATGACATTTTTTCGATCGCGAATACGTATTTGGGGACCGGAAGAATACGCAACATAAATTATTTGTAAATTATAATACTGAATATACTTTATTAATTTAAACACAAACCTGAGACTCGCTAAATCTTGTTCATGTTTGGTAAGTTTGATTTGGTCTTCTAGCTCGGCCAAATGTCTGTTGACAGCTAGTACGGCGCTAGAGAAGTTTGTGTGTCTTGTAAACTTGCATTTAAAGTCCTCAGGGGGCCCACAATGGAACAGGTAGCAGGATCCTGGACTCTGCCGACCACAAAACAAAAAAATATTTAAATCGTGTATTTAAAAAAAGACTGAATAAATAAAATCGATGCCCCACAGTACACATTTATTTCAAAGCTGCATTTAAGCTGGCAAAAATCAGTGTATCTCTATCTCTTTTTCACTTCCATTGGTGCATGGGGTACTGCAATGGTCAACCAAATGCTGCATAGTTTGCCCAATGAAATATTGCAGTTCAAAATACCATTAAAATCGACATTTCACGCTGGGAATCTGACGCATGACCTCATGAACGGTAGGAGAACCCACCAACTACTAAACATCGAGGCGGACTTATCTCCACTAGATTTCCTCATTCAAGATTTTTACCTGAGAGCAGTCATCGAGTTAAAACACGCAGTTTAGCGTGTTTTTAAACTTGATATTTATAAATGTTTATTTTATTAAACAGTTCGTTGAATGGTATCGTTTACTTTATTTGGATTTATTTGTTGATAGGCACAAAGTATCGTTTGCTTTACTGATTTTTGTAAAAACTGATTTAGCATAAGAGGTTAGTTCTGAAAGTATTATTAATTATGATTCAATGCCGTTTACGGCGTTTACACACAATATTCCACACGAAACAAACATAACATTGCGGCAAGTTTTTCTAATTCTAAATTTTTATTTACAAAATATGTTTATATTCCGTTCGAACAATTTTCTTCAATATGGTCTGATGTTATTGGCTTAAGACTATTAAAAAATCACGTAACATAAATAACAATAACTTTGCAGATCAGGTAGTTCTTAAAAATAAGTAAATGTTTATTACAAATATAGCACAAATAATTATTTTGGTGACGTTCTATCAAAACAACGTTGTTTAAAATTGATGTTTACCGTTTTAACATGCGGATGCGGCGTAATGATTTCACTGAAATGTTTAGTGCTTTATTTCATGAAGTATTTTTATACAATGATATTTTTACCTTCTCTTCAAAAACAAACACGTCGCACGATTCAGTTTCGCAGCAGAGCCGAAGGCATTCGTCTCTGGAGCCGAGGTCGATCTCGTTTAGGTATTTGGCTCCCATTTCTCTAGAATCTTCCGTCCTTATTATTTTATCTCGATGTATATCGAAATTGTCGACGCAGGTTTGGGGATCCAGATCTCGTCTCTTGTCCAGCTTGTGGAAATCTGGCATCCGGTCAGCCATGTTGATCATGTTGTTTTTCCGCAACATAACGTTTCCGACATTGGCTTCTACACTACACGATCCTAACATCAAAAATGCGAAAATAATATTCAGCGACCGAAAAGAAAATACGGACATGTTGGGGTAAAAAATACGTAATGAAAGATGCGGTTAATTTCGCGGTGATGGAAAATTGTCGCTACATTTGCGTCTCTGCAAAAGGTGAGAGATGTCAGTTTGGGTGTTGGATCGATATTCGATATAATTGGTGCGCAGGCGCTTAGGACTCGGTAGGTGTAGAGTTGGTAGTTGGTAGTCTCTGCCAGCGCCCTTTGAGAGAGTGCAAGAAGCGAAAATTAACGCCGGTTTGTATTGGCCCACGGAGTCCTGGATAGTGATGCGCATAACCGGTTTCATAATAATTGGATTATTTCGATTTCTGAATTTTTCGATTTTCATGATCCAAATCGTCACTGTAATGGTAATCGGTTCATCTTGATAACTCCCCAGAGAGTGAAATCCAGCTTTGTCTACAAACATTTGGACGTACTAAAAATATTGTTGATTCAACTAACTGGAATAAAAAGAAGTTTAAAAATTTAAAAGTGTTTTCAGGCGTCGCCTAGTAGATTAAAAAAAATCAGCTAGAAGAATTTCACCCACATCAATAAAGGTTGCTTAGGAACAGTTGAGGAAATGTGGATGTTTAAACATAGGCAGAATGCTAAATATTGCACCGTGTAGGTGAACAAAAATTTTGGCCAGTCAAACCAGTCAATGATAGGCCATAAGCCCTGTAATGTCAAGACTTCCAGATTTCTTTATTTAAAAAGTTTTATCTCTCTGTTGTAATGGATCGGTTCAGTTTGTTTAGTGAAAAAATCGTAAATTAGTTGTTAGTAATCAGTAATCAAATGATTTACAGCCCGTTTAGACAATATCTGTTATGCATAACATTTTTATAAAAAATACGTAGGTAATTGTTTTGGTCAGTTATGAAAATGTGTTAAAAACCTTAAATAGACTATCAAGATCCTGGAAAAGGGAACTCTAAAAATGCTACTGAAAACACACCCAGAAATAACAATATTAGATTCACGGATCAAAGGTCTGAAGTTAAAATCCCACTCTACCACAACTTGATTCCCATTCTTCGGCACAAGTTATTTAAGATATTTGGATAAAAGTATTTCATTTTGTATTTTTTTTGCAGAAAATATTTTTGAAATGTGATTTTCAATAATTTTATAACTTTGTAAACATTCTTGAAGGATCTCACAGCATTTTTCTCCACCAAATCCAATTATTTCACACTGAGTTCATACATTTGTTTTTTTAATATTTTCGAATATGTTTTAATAAAAATCGATTATCAGTCAATGTTCCGGTTGTGAATAATAATTAGATTAGACTTCCCATCAATCCGGAATGCGCATCACTAGTCCCGGAGACAGGAGAGGTGAGTTGCGAGTTCAGCCGCCAGCAGCCAACGCGCGTGCGCCCGCCTTCGCTCCCTCCCCTCCACTCTGCCTCCCCCCCACCTCGCCCGGCCGCAATAGTTCAAGCTACCTCTGCCTACTGGTCCGTTCCTCTGTACAGTAACCAGTAACGTCAATACCCAAGTCTTCTTTCACCAAAACACGCGAAAAACCGGACCACAGTGCGCGACAGTTCAAACCAACAATTTTGTACCAAGTTTCTGGAAAAATCTACACGTTTTGAATATTTTTCCATAGGGTGCTCGTGAACGGAAAATCTAGTACCTAAACCGAAATTTTCTGTGAAAAAACATCGATCAAACCATGCCCCTTGTGTTATCAGTGAAAATTATTTCGTAATTATAAAACATGTGCCCTTAAAGCCGTATTCTCTCACATTAAATTAAATTTCTTGCTACAGACTACAGTGAAAAGTGAAATGTCATTGTTTTTTAAATTCAGAAATGTGAGTATTTTTTCGCTTTTACATTGATCATGTTACACTAATTACACTGTTAGTTGTTTTATATGTTTACTTTAAATGAAAAACAAAACTTACCGCAAATAACTACATTCTCACATCCAATTTAATGAATTGGATATATTTTTTTACAATCATTAGTTTCTGTCATAAATTTAGAAATAACTTTTTAATACTGGTCTCACAAATGCATTCATATAATAAATCAATGTAGGCAAATATTTAATGTTTTATTTGAAACAATCGGAATCTTCATAGATTAATGCAAGTATTTATTGATCATCAATTAAACATAAAGGGATATGTTAACGTTGCATGTTTTCCCTTTGCGCGTGCAAAGCCTCATTTATGTTAAATTCTATGCAGTTTTCCGTAGAATTTTACACCCCTTCTTTAATTTGAAGGAAAATAACCCCAATGGCATTGACCTCAGGTTTCAGGTAGACAACAGAGAGCCACCCTTATTTTGTCTCGAAGCAAAGAAAACTGTGATTTACCAAAAGAAATGAACTTTAGGCTTCAATAAAATAATGTCATCTAATATGTATGAATGTACAAACTGTATTATTACATTTAAAAATGGTATACTAATTAATTAATGGACAAAGGAACGAATGGACATGTAATTTCAAAAGAATGTTAGTTCATACAATTAAATATGTACGTATAAATCGTCCGATTGTTTGATATAGGCTGAAATAAGCCACTTAAAAAAAGCGTGTTTATTCTAGACAATAATTATAAATACTTTACTCTATACTTCTACGCATTCTGATTTATTCGAGTAATTTACGTTGAAAGCAATAGCTACAGATGCAATAAAATACACAAATACTCGCATAAGTATCTATATTGAATTTGTTAAATTTTATATAAACTTCTTCCCAATTGTATTTAATTCTAAAATTTATTAATAATATGGTAGGTATGTTTTCATTGCATTGTGATGCTTTTATGCTCATATTTATATCAATATATTAATCAAATTTTGTTTCCTACGTATCATTTTGTGTGGATCATGAAAACTGACGTAAGTTCTTTGTTATTAATGATAACGTGAAATAAACATAAAATGACTTAGATAGTTGAGAAATATTAGATTATTTATTTGATGGGGCGTCAGTTTGTTGTTATTTTCCCACGAACCGGAGTCGTGTGATTGCATTTAAGAGATCTAAACTGAATACATTACTGTGAACTGTGAGAAAGGAGATAATGGATAAACGGAGACAAAAGATCAACAAACAACGCGAATTCAATGTTGAAATAACAAATTTAATTACGTTTATTAATAAACTAATTACCTTTCTGTATACCATCCAACTAACGAGCAGATTGTCCCTGAGTTGTTTGATAAATTGTTCTAGAAACGAAATGTGAATTGTGTTGATTAATAAAATAAAATAAATAACCGTTTCGTAATACTTTAAAACATATTTTCATAATCTTATTCGTAAAGTACGAAAGTGTACAATGAGTTGGTTGTGGTTCCGTGGATAAATTAACCGACCTCAAAAAGGTCTGAGAATCGGTTTCCCGTTCTGTTACAGTTTAATTCCTATTTTCTGGAACACTGATTTTTTAATTGACGAAACATTTTAAATGTCATAAGATCCAATTGTCAGTTATTATTGTACTCATGTACGGTGTGGAGTGTTGGACACTGAGGGAATCTGAAAAGAAAACAATCGAAGCTTTCGAAATGTGGTGTTGGCGGCGAATGCTGCGGATTCCGTGGACGGCCAGACGTACGAATGCATCTATTCTCCAGGAACTAGACATAAGAGAAATACTAATATCCATGTGCGAGAAAAGAATCCTGCAGTTCTTTGGGCATATTTCCAGGGGAAACTCTGATAGTTTGGAGAAAACTATTCTATGGACGTCAACCGACAAGATGGAGCGGCACAGTCACTGAGTTATCAGAATCATCACTGACGAATGCCTATAGAAGAGCACAAGACCGTTCCAAATGGGGGGAGACTGTCCACAGACGAGCCATGCCTGGAGTCAGGCGTAATCACCATCCTCAGACATGAGGCACGGATTGAAGAGAGATTGTACTAAAAGATAGGTCGGTCGAGCTAAAATCAGTAGGTAGTTATAAATTGTTATTTCGGAGGCATAAACTAATAAATTACAATATGATACCAATACGGTATTTCGCATTCTTAAAAAAACATAATTACATAAGAATAAAAATAAATTCGTTGAAAAATACTTGTATTCTGCAAATAAATAATGAAAATAAATCATGGAAGAAAATTCTATTCACTGGTTCAATATCTTTAAATATTTTAAATTGTTTGGCCCCGCGTAATTCTAACCCGCGTTATATACAAACAACAATTTAGGAAAAACACTTGATAACTTTAAATTGAAAATAAAACTTTTAGAAAAAAGTGATGCGTATGAAGTAACGATTGTAACAAAAAATATATTGGCTAAACTGCGAGAAACTTAAAAATTAGAATTAACCATCACCGCCGTGGACTTTCTAGGACGAGTTTTTCTGAATTTGTAAACATTACAAACCATTCGTTTCATTCCCATAAAATTAAACTTTTACATTCTGTCACAAATAAAGGTATAATAAAGGATAATAATGAATTATTTAGTAAATACTTTGTTTAATAATATTATATTCCAAAATTCTACACCCCTGCTATCAATATTTCCCATAATGAGGAACTTCAGCCCTGCGGGAAATTGGATACAAAAAATGTTTTCTTACGCGGGGTAAAAATTAGAGCATTAAATTGTAGTGCAAAGTTTCTTAAAAATGTACAGAAAAAATAATAAAAAATATTTTGATAAAAACGCACTACTTTAAATGACGTCACTGGTTCATGTGAATCAACCTATGATCTGAGAGCTATAGAAGATTTCCGGTCTGCTTGTTGCTTCTGGACCAATGGGAAGAACTGAATGAGAATAAGCGGAAATGAACCTCTGACGTCACACGCGGAGTTATTTCAGAAATACAAAACTTTAAAAAATCGTAGCACCGATAATACGATGTGTAAAAATAAAAAATTAAAAAAAAGACTTAGTTTAACAGTCTATTAACAAAAAATTTTTTTTTAAAAAAACACTGAACTTCCTCATTAGGAAACCCCCTTCCCCTCCACCATTGCCTTGCCCCTTCCACCCGACCCTATCAGTACCTAAGTACTAATCTGTGTGTATATTTTAGTTTAGTTTATAATTACACCTGATGATGGGTAATTCAGAATACCTGAAACTAGTTGTGTTATAATATATTAAACTCTTATGTGTTAAAAATTAAAAAAGTGTTTCTTTTTCAATAAATTCAAAATGTTTTTCCACAAAGTATGTAAAAGCTGAAACAATAAATAATATAAAACAAAGTGAACTTCAGATTTTTATTTCAACTTAAAAAAGCATTTAAAGACGAAAGTGGACCCTGTATTTTATTCACGTATAAAATAGCTTATTGCGATAATTTCTGCATTTTTAACTTCAAAACGGAAAAAGTGGACTCCCGTATTTTATCCTTTAAGGAACATATAATATTTCAGATTTGATCTTTAATCTTACATAAGTATACATGTTATTATGTTAATAAACGTTATATTTGTTGATTTTTATAATTTGGGAGAGAGGTTTATATGTATATCATATTTTTAAAAATTAAAAATATTTTTGCGTTATGATTTATCAAAATATTTCAATGTTGGGGCCATTTTAAACGGTTAGTAAATTATTAAATTATCTCTATAAGAAAATGGGAATCAAGATGGAATAAAGCGGGATTCGAACCTCAGACTTCTGATCCGTGAGTCCGCAACACCAGACACGCGACCACAACACGAGATTATTTTCGCCCCCGTAAAATTCACAAAAAAAAAACAAGTAATAAGGAGTTGATCATGTGCAGGATTGATGTAAATAAATAAGCGTTAAAAACAAATTCTCGTACTTGGAAAGTATGTAATTTTGCGTAGTATCATTGTTTTTTTAAGGTGAGATACTTTTGTTTTATGTGTAGTGATAGAATCAATTCTTACCGTACTGGATAATATTGTTGTAATGCAATACAGATTGTAGGAGGATTAACTTGGGAAGCCCCGGTAGTGCGGCGAGTCTATAAATTAACCGAATTAAGTCAAATTCAACTTATTTAAAGAAAATGTTAACGTAATAGAGAAACGTCACTAGTATATTATGCCGTCGGCCAGATGCCGCATTATCATCGGCTTCTGGTGATTCTTGATATTATCCGAGAAGCCAAGACAGCTGCTGTTGGATACAATTAGTTCGTTTTGTTTTGAAAGTGAATGCCTTTTCAAACGGATGTTTGAGTAAAAGGCAAACAGAGTACGGAACAATACTAATTGTCGATGTTTATTCAATCCGAGTGTTGGAAAAACGACGGTAAAAGGAGTTTCTGAAAATCGGTTAAACAAAACAAAACGTTTTCCCCCTAATTTGCCGATAAGTAATTCCTCTAGGGTGCATAAATTACTGGTTGCTTCTTGGGAGTGTGTTGAGTTTTTTGTACTTGCAGTCTTATGGTAGCCAAAGTGGAATGAATAGCATTGGACTCTACAGGCGCCATACAAACAAAAAAACATTTTTTATATATTTTATTTTATTTATACAACAATTATTAAGAATTTATATGTTTTTACAATAATATTTCTAAAAAGTTTTTGGAAAAACTCATTTAAGAATAAGCATATAATAATATTTATTTATAGACGTACTAGCTGACCCGACAGACGTTGTCCTGCCCGAACGTTGGCTTGCCTTGGAAAATTACTTTTTATTGATAAGTAGGTACCTAGGTACTTGCTTGTGATTGAATTCCGAAACTAAAAATAGTTTATATTCAAATATTACATTTAAGTATGTACTTGTTTATGGTTGAATTCCAAAACATAAAATAAATATTTTTTTCAAATAAAGCTTTCTTTTTGCATCAACAAAGGGAGTACTTAAGTAGGAATACGATTTTTAAAAATGTATTGAAATCAATATTACTTTACTGTTACCAAACATCCAATAAAATGAAATAAATGGGTAGAAATTTTAAGGAATTTAAGGAAAGAATCTGAATGAGATCAACAAAAAACAAATTATGAACTTTTTTATACACAAAAAAACAACATCTTTCCATTTTTTGCAAATGCATTCTCCTTGAATGCAACCCTGGTAGATCGATGTATAAAACATTTATGCTCCTAACTTCTTTTTTACATATTCAATTAAATACTTCAATATTTACGAACACGTACAGTGCAAAGATCTATATTTCTACGAAAACCGCACGTAAATCGGTTAAGTCGTTTAGGAGGAGTACGGTGACATCACACGTACAGATGAATTATATATATAAAGATGAACATTTTTACTTTTAACGATATGATATATTATAAATAAATAACTAAATAAAAAACATAATTATAAACGTATTTCAAAATTAAAAGCTAAAAAATATTTTCAAAATATATATACCTTAGGGTGATGCTTAAAAGACCCAAAAATATTTTTTGTTTCTTTTCTCTTGAGTCACCCTCCCATTTTGTTCTACCTAATAAGAGAAACTTAAATGAATTATTTGAGATTTTTTGAGAAAAATTTAAAGGTAGCTACTAAAGATTTAAAAAATCTAACATTTTCCCAAAAAGTGATTATTTAAAAAAAATATATTTTTTTCAAAATTATATATTTTTTTACATAATAAAACCTAAAATGAGGTTTTAAGGTCCATATATGTTATCCAAAGCTAATTGAAAGAAATTAAAGGAGGAATTCATAAACTGCTGATGCAATTTTTTCACCTTCAGCAGACTCAAGTTTTGGAATGCAGAGAAGCTGATCCACCCCTTTACCAGAAACTAAAACTGGAAGTCGGTCAACAACTTCATGGCCTGTGATAGATATGAACATCAGAGTCAAAATCTTTTTAAAACATTTTTATGAAATTAAAAGCCTGGTAACGACCCCTAAAACTCAATGAAATCCAACAAAATTTTAGTCAACTCCATTTTACATATGAGAGATTAAAATGGGAGGGTGAACCGTTGAATTTTTTAACTTTCATTTTTAAGCATCACCCTAATATACCTACATAATAAACGTTCTCTGGATCAACTTTAGCAATATTATTTTATTGAAAATACTTGAATTTAAAAAAATTACACGTCCTGTCCTTATATTTCGGAATCGGTAATTGATACTGTTTGAAAACTATGTGTTGCAAGAATCAAGTAGTAAACTTCGTTGACTTCAAAGGTCCTATTTGAATTTTGTTTTGTCGGCCTCTGGTGTAATGATCAGCGCATTTGCCTGCCATGCAAAAGGTCTCGGATTTGATTTCAGGCGTGGTAGATGTGAAATATTGATTTGAAACGATGTTTTAACACTAGAATATTTTATAGTCCCTGGACTGGCACCTGAAGTGTAAGACTTATAATCTTACCTTCGTGTAACAAAAATGATCAAGATACGCTGCAATTGGTGTACACCAAAGGCAGCATATCTCTTCGTTGTACCTGAATAAACTCACTTTATAGGTAGGTAAGCAACTTGTAAAAACAAATACACCATTATTATTTATCTTTCAAATGTTCTTAGAAAAAACTCTCTTCTTCATGCTCCGCCTTTTTCATCTAATTACAGATAAAATTCATATTTATGGCGAACTTTCACTAATTTCAATACAATTATTACGAAATCATTACACATATAGATATTTTTATAATAACTTTAAAAACGTGCGGCGTTTGCTTTCCGAGTAAAACATCTTTTTTCCAATCTTAGATTTAGTTGATTGCTTATTACCCATATAAAAAATCTCCTAAAACATGTCGAAATTTCATTACTAGAACAAGAAGACAAATAAGGTTTTTAAGTAATTATTACTTTTCTGAGTTCGCTAATCATCCTATTGAAAAGAATCACATGTTTGATAATACGAGTAATAATATATGAAGTATCTTACCTACGAGTGTTTGTAACAAAAGTCTGAAGTTTTATAATATTATAAAAAATTAGATTTTCAAAAAACTGCCAAAAAATCTTCCAATTTTAGGGTATTTTCACAAATCGGGAATAACGTTGAAAATATATTAAATATCACGAACGGATTTTTACTATTCTAATTGATGTGAAGTATATACAAATCAATGCATAAAAAACAAGTTTTTTAGTGATCATTTTCGGGTTTGAAAACGAATACATACAAAACAGTTCGATGTTGGCGTCACGTCACCCCGACGTCCACCTTTTCTTCCTGTAACAAATGATCGAGATACATTGCATTTAGTTCAACAATGCAGTGCCCTATGAACCATCGAGTGTGGATAAGGGTTTGATGTTGCTGACACAATACATAAAGTAATAACTTAAGGCGGCATAAGCCCCGTAAATGCCTTTTAATTTTTTTAACGGGAGTTGCATTATTTTTTACTTTGCTTGTAATGAACAAGGTTTATATTTACTTTAAAGGGTTAGACACATTTGTTTACTTCAGAAAAACTTTATTTAGTTGATATGTTTATAATATGTAAGGATTGGGTGGGATCCTTTTTGGAAGCTTCTCCGCATTTGCTTTAGTGGCGAGGAATCCACAGAAAACTCGTCAGGAGAAGGTGGAGTGTTGTCGTTCGTCAACGGACCTTCCTATCCACTTGACGAGTATTTGGCATTTGGTGTCCTGTTATCATTTCTTTATTGCTTTTCTTATATCTATCATATAAAACGTTACCTCTCTTGATAAGTCCGTGTGACGAATCACTGTATAAACATCGTGTTAATCCTCATTTAGACTTATGCATCGCGCCTCCAGTTGCATTCTCTGTAAAATAAAAAAGGAGCAATGCATCAGCAGATTGAAGAAATCTTGGGGAGTAACATCATCTCATTGTTGATTTCGGATATCTTGAATTTGTGCAGGTAGCTCATGAAACCATGTCCCTTCAGGATTTGTGTAAGTTCGTATTCTGCACGCTGCAGTTTCCTGAAATCAAAGGCATGGTAAGTAGATGAAAAAGTATTTTCGTTATCTGAATGCTTGGATTCCCATAGTCTTTCCTCTAAATTGTTTTTCATTTCTATTAAAACATCTTGGTAAATACTTTATGTTTACAATTCGGAAATTGAACCCAAGGATAAAAGGCGTATAAAAGATACATATTTATGGGGAACAAATGCATTACTGTAATTTTTATTCCAAAAGAAAAACCAAGTCTCAAAACTAAACTGACTTGTTTTTTAATTCTCGTAATCGCGTTTGCTGTCATCTTTTCGCTAAGCGAACATAATATCGAAGAAATACATGCAATTTACTTTTACAATGACGCATCTCAATGTAATTTAGGCTTCCTAAAATTGTCTGAAATTAAAAAAAAAATATAAATATATAATTACGAAAAAATATATATTTTTATAACGTAGTTCAGTATCGATGACTACGGCATTTTCAATCACTCATTTTCACAAACTTTGTGTTCAAATACACTCTTAAACGAGCGGAGGCGTACTAAAGAAAACCACTCGTTTTGGTCAGAGTGTGTTTATGAGAAATCGTTTTTGGTTTATCGTATTGATCTACTGGCAAAAATGTGTTACTCAAATAAGTGCTAGAGTTGTTCGTAAAATATTTATCTTTTAGTATATCCGAATACAGTTATGTTTGCGTAATAGTACCAGAACCCTGGAGCCCCTATTTTCAGGTAAAAATCCTGAAAAGGGTAATCGAGTGGGGATAAGTCGGCTCCGTAGTGAAATGTTTGGCGCATTTGCCTACTGTCCCATCAAATAAATAAAAAAATACAATCCACTCCATGTAATTTTCTCATGCCGAGTGGATTTTTACGGTCGTCTGAAATAGGTCATTATGAAATACAATTTTGTCCTAATGGCGCAATCAACCAGAAATCGGTATATAAGTACAATCAATCAGTGGTGTAAATAAACCCATTAAACGAATAATATTAATCAAAATCCCATGTTTTACAGCCATGTTATAAATGTTCATAGTAAAAAAATCTAATTAGTTTTATAAAAGTCATAAAGTATGACCCTCCAAAAGCTACGCCTGATATTTTATGTGCGATATTTTCCATACACAATTTCAAAATGTCATTCGCTTTATTTTTCTGAGCAATTTCGAGCCAGTTTATAGCGTAACTTCTTAATGATTCTATTAAAACGATAACTTTTTTTTGGCATTGTAGTTTATATATTTATTATAAGGTCTTTTATTACGCGTTCTTAATAATTAGGTGTCTATCAACGCGTCTTTCTAGCTATAAACGATCGTTTATAGGTGCTATATCAACGAGAACACCCATTAAATTATTCACCAAACATTCGAAATATTATATATATTTATCTGTAATTTTATAAAATAATTATTTCAATTGATGACAAGATGATATTTCAATTTTCTCAGTTAGCTAGATGAATGACGGTTTTCATCGCTCTCGAGACATCGTCTGATTGGAGAGATGTTTAATAAATTTCAACTATATGGATTGTAAAATTTATTTATTTGTGCTTTATTAAGTTAGTTCATAACATCTTAAGAACTAATATAAAATTTTAATAACATTACAATTTCTTTATTAAAATTTATGTTTGTGTTTGTAGGGGCAGGGGCCTTTAAGAATTATTAGATTGCCGGTAAAGTCTGTGACATTAAGAGGAAACGCGGTCTGACTTATCTTAACACAACGTCTTCTCGTATTTTCTCTCAAGATTTTGGCACTAGAGCAATGATTAATTTACTCATTATAGATATTTATTATTGGCTTGTCTCTATAGTTTTACTTTTTTGATTAATTGTTTCTTTTGGGAGCTAGAACCATCCAAAAACCCATAAAAGGGCCCAGTTTTATCTGTCGTCTTCTAACGTACATACAAATGTGATAAATAATTTTGAAAAACGGAAAAGGGTACCGACATAGATTCATTGTGATTCTTTTCTATAAAAAAAAGCAAAATCGGTTCTGTTTTGGGGTGCGGAAAATGGGACAACAAAACTTCGATTTTAGTTAGTCATAATCAGTCCGACGTGCAGTTGTCTTTGTCGCACAAAATCAGGGAGGCATCTGTGATAGTGACAGAAAAACTATGATTCATCTACCTATCTATCAAATTTCCTCTTAATGAGTTTTTTCTCAAGACTGATAATTCTGTGCTGTAGTCTTGGCCTGCTTTGGTGTCAAAATAACACCGCATTAAATTAAAACAGTAGAAAAAAAAGTAACAATAAAGGGAGATCGTGCACAAGGTTGTTAATATGTTTCTTTAAATATGTAGCACTTTAATTCTAAATATAATACCGCATGATAATCAAGTATTCATAATAGGGAAATATCACATACTGCGTATATCGATAAAAGTATATGAAATGAATTAATAATAATTAATTGTTTTTTCAAAATCAATATGGATATTATGGAGAAACGTTTTCATACATAAATGTAAAAAATAAATGTAATAAAAATACGTTGCTAGAAAAATGCGACGTGTTTGGCCTTGGTTGTTGTGACGTCAAGATTCGTGATATTGTTCTGAACAAAAATGGCCAGGAACAAATAAACAAGAATCGTAACATATTAGGGGCGTGGCCAATGGAATGACCGTTTTGCGGGAATTCAACATTACAAGTTCGAAAGTATTTTTTATGCTCCTAATACTTCGTAAAAAAATATTTTTGTACCGGACAGTATTTCATAGACCTTGCATAAAAAAAATCGTCAAATGAATCAATCTCTAGGGGGGTAGAGAAGATTCAGAATATCACCACAGGTTTCTAGCTCTATTTCACAGACAGAACTATATTCTTCATCCGTCTGGACACATAATTAATTTTCTGTATTTTTTTTTAAGTGAACTCTATAGCTAAAAACAGACGTTTATGATTACATGCTCATATATAATACATGTAAATGTAGTGTTTTTTTTTTTTTATTGAAAGCGAAATATATGTTTTTTTTCTATATTTTATTTTTTATGATTTTAGTCATTCTAAAAAAATATTTTAATGTACCAATATGTCTTCTTGCTCATACTGATCATCGTAGTTTCGGATGTGACAGGGTTTAAAGAACACCGTGTAGTTTATATATTGTATATATATATATATTTATCAATAGGCTTAGTTTGATAGTATATTAAAAAATAAATAAAAAACACTCAACTTCCTCAGTTTGGCTATATGTGGATAAATGAAAAAGATTCTAGTTGAAAAAGTTCGGTAAATAGAGATTAGGAAAGTCATGCACTAACTTTAGTATTTTGTTTTTCTGTCGTTGTAGTCTGTTTATGTTAAAAATTAATTGAAATGTGTTCCTACTATAGGTATATAGATATAAAAATATGCCATCTTTGGCTAATTGCGGAGACTATTTTTTTATTGATTAATTTAATGGAAAGCAACTAAAAGCTAAAATAGATTCTATGTACCTTAGTTGATGGGTCACTATTGTAAATATTGCCCCTTATGCGGGTCGCCCGATCGCACATATCGATGCGTCTAATTGCGGGGTATTTAAACAAAAGGGTGAATGCATTACAGCGCCGGTAATTTCATACATTCGGAATGTATTTAAATTTGTTGCGTGATAGTTGAAGCGAGACGCGGGTGCTGGTGTGTGCAGTTTGTTGCCGGCGACCATAGTGCAACGTCCCGAACATCGTGAACGCTTCAATGGCTGTCCAACGCTTCTCAAACTTTCCCAAACAATAAAACTATTCTGACCATTCATCATACTATTTTCCAATCCGCACCAAATGGTACATATGGCACTGCACAGGTACTCTAAATGCACCGTATATAAATTATTTCTTATTAGAAATAAAGATGATTTCAGATTCACGCTCAAGTGACATTTAAAAAAAGGCATGAATATAAATTAAACACTGATTTGAGACACCTAATTTTCGTTATTTTTTTTTTAAAACAAAAAATCGGACAATAATTTCGCTTGGTTAGGGCATTTTTAAACGTATTTGAAAAATCCTTAACGAGTCCGAACAATTGTCCGATTTTTTGTTTTAAATATTAAATAAATAAAATTAGTAGACTTAATTCAGAGTTGTTATTATTTATAATATTGAGTTATTTACAACTCGTTGAAAATGGCCCTCAAAATTAAATATTTGCGTAAATTATAAGAACGCAAATATTTCTTTAATTAAAAAAAAAAACACCATATATTTCAATGTTAATTATAATATTTATCATTTTCCAAATGCCTTACTAAAAATGTGAGAATCAAGTTGTGGAGTCATTTCAAGGACAATGGAATGTCGCAGTGTATAAATACTTTTTCAAACAAATATTTCATTTTAATCTTGTTAGGAATCAAACCAAAGATCTCTTGTATGACGGTCTGTAAGATTACTAGGTGGAATGATATCCACTAGATTTCATTATATCATTTTTCCATGATTTTTACTTGAGACTAGCCAAGACGAGTAAAATAAACACGTCTTGTTCTGGATTCCGGTTCTATTTTACACACACTGTATACTTCGTTCGCCTAGATGTGGGAATGAAAATATTTCACTTTGTTAAAAAATAAATAAATAAAATGATAACTAACACATCAGACCAAAACTTGCGACTCGGGGTTTTTATAAAAGCATGGCTTCAGAAGAAGGATATCAGTGTTCTGATACTGAACTATCCGGAGATTTGAGCCAGAGGTTCCATGACGTGATTTATTGAAATACCTTTTTACTGCGTATTTGTGATTGATTTGACATCTTTTTGTTTGTTTTCATGATAAATATTATACCGTTTTGTTTTATGGGAAAATTTAAATGAATTATACTGACCGATTGCGAAATAAAACTGTTCCTTTGTCAAGGCTTAGTTAGTTTATTTTACGACTTAGCAAAAAAAACAGTTGAATTCTGAATCCAGCCCGTGAAATTTTCACACAAACATAATTGATTTTTGAGTCAGGATGTATAATCACTTAATTATATCATGTGTTGTCATTTTTATCAAAAGTGTAATTATTTTTAATTGGGTGATTAGTGAATTCCCGACTCCCGTGTCCATGCAAAAATTCTTGGCTCGCATCGGTCACGGGAGCCGTGTCATGTCGATGCTTTCAGTGTTCCCAACTAAACATTCTACAGCATGTCTACAATTGCTGTTTTTTAGTCTTGTAACACTGTAAAAAATCTGTCAGTGTTAGTAAGTACTTGTCAAAGTTTGGACGTTTCGGGACATTTTGTTGAAACTCTCACGTAAAGGCATGTTCACACACTAGTGTAATCGGAATACGTTCATCAAACGACTTATTATATTTTGATGAAATATTGTTTACAGATGTAAATTATATACCTATATTATTATATACCGCTTCGTAGCGTAGTAGTTACCACGTCTCTTTCACTGTCAAATATTTTTTAAAAAAGAGCTATTTTCGATGCGAATATTTCGAATTATATATATTTTTTAAATATATATATCGTACATAATTTGACTTGTTTAGTTAAATGTTTGAGTTAAATCCGGCCAGATATTATGTAGAAAACCCGACACCTCTTGTAAGGAAACTTATCGCGCTAATTACTATGTCTAGCCTTATAAAAGTATTTGATGTATGAGAAAACGATAGCAACCAATTTTGTTTTTAAGAAGTACGGTTGTTTTATTTTTTTAATGAAGTTTTTTAATTTTTATGATTTCTTTTGGTTTAAAAGAATATTTAAGTAAGTTGAAATAAACAATCCAGAATACAATTAATTGTTATGATGGCGAAATTTCGGAATGATTTATTTAAATGAATTAAGTGACCCGCGCCATATTTAGAGAAACGCTCTAAAAATGCGAAGTTCTTTATTCAAGTTCACAAAGCTCAGTCCACACTATTAATAGTGTGTATTTCAACGGCTCTTAAAATAATGTTATCTAGCAAAACGGAATATTTTATTCACATCTTTCAACATACGAGCGACGATAAAAAGAGCGCTTTTCAAACAAGCCTCCGCGCTGAAAACGCGTTTGGTGTAATGGCGGCGACGATAGAAGGAGATAGAGACAAGATTGGTGGGTTGGAAAATTACTTGTTGGATAGAGACAGGATCATTCTCAGTCTTTCCATTCGACTGTCACATTTCTCCGACGCCTGAAGCGAGTAGCGTCGTCTGTTATGTTCGTTCCCGTTTGTGTCTGTGTTTTGCATTAGTTTTTAAAAAACTTTTGGCACAAACGGATTTACACGTTTTTCACAAGAATCGTTTATTTTACTTTCGTTAATCTCTCCGTTGAGTAAAAACTTGTAGTCTCAACTCCAAGTGTTGTTTTGAACGATAATTCAGTGAGTTCACTGCACAATCGTGATTTCTGTTGTGTTTTTGTGTACATTTTATATAAATATAGCGAAGATTCGCTGATTACAGAAAATTTTTGAGTTTTTCGCGAGCGAAGTAAACACTACTTGGCCGAGAGCACGCACCCATCAAAAAAAGTAAGAGCATTATTGTAATTTATATTTTTTAAAATAAGTTTGTGTAAAGTATGCAATATTAGTATTTATTATCTAAGAAACTATTGCATTACAACTTATATTCTGTATTCAAATCTTAGTAGTAATCATTCTTATTACACTTTTTAAAATTGAGTTTTCAATACCATGTTACCTAAAATGGAATTCACGTCCATAACGATTACGCGATTGTTGCGAATATTGTTCATTTGCACATCGTGTGTTCTAGTTACATTACCAGTTATTAGTTCGACATTTTGAAATCGTTGTATCGCGAAATATTTCAAATGGGCATTTCTCACACTGACCTAGTATTTCCTGTTTGAACAATACTCCGATCCTTACATAATTCTGATTATGGACATGTATTGTAAACCGACTCGCCGGGAATATAGATATATCGAGATCTGTTGATCTGTTGGTCTGTTGATCTGTTGATCTGTTGATCTGTTGATCTGTTGATCTGTTGATCTGTTGATCTGTTGATCTGTTCTCGTGATTCGAGGAAAACCCGGGATTGGTCCTGTATATAAATAAGTCTGGGAAATTCTCTTAGACGGTCATAGGTGCTCTACAAAACGCGATATACATAGTTAGGTATAAGTTTATTACAACTGGCCGGGATTTATTTGTAAGAAGGGAATATGGAAGTCCAGGCATTTACAGGTATTATGACCTTATTGGATAGTTAAAGGGGCCACTTTACACACTGTGTAACATTCACCATTCTAACTCTTGTTAAACATCCACATTTCCTCAACTCTTCCATCTGTCGATTTTTGTGAAATAAAAGAGCTGAATAATTATTTCAAAAGGGTTTGAGTTTTGTATGCGGGCTCCGCCATAAAGCATTACTAATTTATTACAATGTGACTATCAATCAATCAATGGGAAACTTTTTTACTGTTATTTTTCATCATAAGATACTGAATCGTCTTCTGCGTCTTTTATAGTGGTACTAATTGTAATCATTACAGATACGAGGCTACCTCAAATTATTATTGATGAGCGTAATCATTTTTTTATCGAGATTATATTACACGTTTGATACCGAATACGTTTATATTTATTAGGAATATACCCACGTATAAATATCTATATTTTCTAGATTACCATCAGTATTTGGTGGTATTTCTTGTATAATTAGAAATATATTTTACAGCACATAAAGTAAGAATAACGATATTTTGACATACATGCTTATATTACAAGAGGGGTAGAGTGATTTGAGAAGGAAATATGAAAGTGTAGGCATTTATAAGGCTCATGACCTGTCATTGACTGGTTTATCACCTTACACGCTGTGTGACATTAACTAATCTGCTTTCTGTTATAATGATCATTCTGATTTAACATGATTTTTTCTAATTGTGTGTTTTTTAAATTACTTATAACTAAAAATAGTAAAATGTAAATGATTTAACTTTTTATTTGTTTTGAGTCAAACAGAGAACGCTCAGAGTTAACCAATAATCGTAAAAAAATTAAAGGTAAAGATATTTTTAAAAAACTCATCATCATCGTTATGCCATGTCCGCTTCCTATTTGGAGCACATGGTGTCCACAAAGAGCCTCCAGGCATCTCGATAAAACACATATTCTGAAAACTCATTATTTTGCTATTTTGGACCCAGTGATGTGCCACGATTCGCATACGTAGATGAGGATAGAGCCTACCATACAAAGTAAAACTGATATTTTCATTATAGATGTAGTAAATTAAATCTATGTAAAATGTAAAGTAAATTTAATCTCAATGTGGCCGATCTGTTAAAAAAATGTTGAATGAAAAATATAAAATTATAGAGCAAACACAATTTTTGTTAAATGTTTATTTTATATTTAAGAAAATTGTACATAAGTTCGAGTTCAGTATTTTAGGAAAAAAGCGATGATTTGAATTTTCGTCAAAAATAATCTTAGGAAGCTGACTAAGTACATGATTTGTTCCAAAATGCATGAAAGCGGCTGCTTGTAGCTTAGTCAAACCTCCATAGGATAACCCTTTTGGAGTGCTGAGAGCCATCTCCCAGTACCAGGACTGTTCGAAATAAGAAAGCGGTCTGATAGCTAAGGAGATGAACTCCCGTTTCTATGACTGTTCCAAAATACATGAAAGCAGTATGATAGCTGAGATAAATAACTCTGCCTTCTATGGCGGGTGCACGACCTTTTGTAGGTAAATTTTGGTGAATATTGTCGTGGGGATGATTTCCTTCAGGCCTCCGCGGGGGATGAAGCGCGCAGGGTTAGCCGATCAGATCAGCTGCGATGTTAGAAGAGAAACGTTGTGGGGCCGAGAGCCATACACGGGCAAAAAAAAATCGTAGGTACCCTTTTCGACACGTTACAAAATGTGATTTTGGTATGCAAAAAAATACCAGTCGCAGTTGGAAAATTATTGATATTGTGGTCTTTTTTGTCCCAGGATTGAAGATCTCTGCACTCGGTAGTATCTACGCTTTACGGGTAGGTATGAGTATTACGCCGGAGCGTGTACGTAGTATTATTGTGTAGTATTATTATAATTATTGTCTTATTCAGATGTTGTGTGCAGTGCGCAGAGTGTTGTGTGTTGTGTTGTGTGGCCATCATACCGCTCCATGTTATGTCGGAATTCTGATTCCCGTTCCGGTCGGCATATTACGGCTCCTCTTTCTTTCCATTTACCATTTATTGCCGCAAGCCACACGAGGTTGCCTCCACATTTAAAAACGAATAAACAAATATCTAGTAGAAGGATAATTAGTGATTTGACGAGTTTAGGTGTATAAAAAATTTCATTGCTAGTTGGACATCCTCGATTTAATGGATCTTATATCTTAAGAGGAAACACGATCTGACTTTTCTTCATATTGGATTATGGCACTGGAGCAGTGTTTTTTTACACACTAAAGGTATTTACCATTGGCGTATGTCTATGGTACCCTTTTAATAAATGTTTTTTATGGGAGCTAGGACCATCCAAAAACCCATAAATGCGCCCCGGTTTTATCGGCTGTCTTCAGAAGTACGGTTTACAAATAGGGTAAGCGATTTTGAAAAATGAAAAAAGTACTAACACAGAAAATTCCATTTTAATAAAAAAAAATATTTAAAAAAATATCGATTCAGTGTTGGGATGCGGAAAACGGTAAAAAAATTTTTATTTTTTTTTATTTAAAGAAATATTAGCGCTCTTATAATTTACCCAAATATTTCAATTTTGGTGGCCATTTTCAACGAGTGGAAAATAACTGACTATTTCAATTTTTCGTAGGTGGAAGCGTAATCATTCTGATGTGCTGTTTTTTTTTCTCGCACAGTATCAGGGACACATTTGGAAGAGAAGCAGTTTTCAAAAATATAAAATAGTTTATTTATATTTATAAATAAATAAAAATGAATGTAAAACGAGCTCCCTCTCTAAACACGAGTTTTCACTATATTAGAGAGGTAAAAATATTATTTAAAATTTTTAATTTTTTATACCATTTTGTGAATATTTTTTTCAAGAAAAAAAAATATTCATCGAAATTGTCTAAACCGAACCCAAGAATGGTAGGCAAACGCGTCAACAACTAAACAACGAGGTGGACTTTTCTAATTGAGGATTTTAACCTGAGAGTAGCCATCGAGTCGAAAACACTTCTCCAAGGTTCTGGGCCTCGATTATGATGGGAAGATAAAATTTATCATCAATTATATCTACAAAGTAAAATTAAGTTTTCTATTTGGAAAATTTAATATGTTTACAATTTGTTTTCTAAATATGTTCAATTACTGGTTACCGACGAAGATACTTTGAATTTTTTTGCAAATATTCACACTTTCGTACATAAATATCGATATTTGTTTATGCCGTCTCAGTATAAACCGATGAAGACAGCCGTTAATGATCGCGGCCCTGGTTCTAAATCACCGACAGAACGCCTTAATTTTCATGGACATAGAAATTATTACTGCTGTAACGACTTCAAAAAATGTATAAACCCGCTGAATATATATAATATAAAAATATTTCGTGTTGCCGCTGTTACTATTACAATTTAAAAGAATTTTCATAAATATTCCATCAATAACTCGATCAAACTTACTTCGAGTGTTATATTACTCGTATGTAGCATCGAAACATCTGGTGAGCAAACCCGGATAACAAAATTTTAGCTTCTCTCCAGCGCGTACTTGAATATGCTTGAATTATATTCATTTTTATACACTCGCGCTTGTTTTTTTGCATAAAATATGAATTAAACCCTTTAATTGCCCGAGGTAGATACAAACGGAGCAGTAGGTAACTAAACTACTAACTATTATACTCGTTACAAGCTTGGAATGACTCGCTTGAGGCGTCTCGGATATTTACATAATAAGAATTTGATGAAGGTACGCGGGACCGCTTTATTACTTCACACGTAATGACCAAAATAGTAATATAATTACCTAATGGTTGACCACAAAACAGCGAGCCGATTGTGGTTCGTACTAAACACAATGTACCCACTTCTTTATTATTGAAAGTTCACGGCGTCGCTCTTTGGTTGAATGCGAATGGCAGGTAAGATAATCGACCTAGCATTGTACTCCGTACAAGTACACCGATGTTTTTCAACCTTTTTGAATACGCGACCCCTTTACGAGTAAAAATAAATCTGGCGACCCCGCAGAGTCGTAATTTTGTTATACTACGCATATACCAGTGATTTTAACGACGACATATTTTATTTTCTTTCTTTTGAGACCATATTATTATTAATCGAGAAATCAAGTGCAAGTGGGCGCAGTGGGCCGTCGATAGGGTCTTTTTAAGTTTTATATTATTTTATTTTTAAATAAGCAAAAAATTGTATGATTATTGATATTTTTTACGTATGACGTAAGATGAATTTTCTACAAAGGTTTAAATTATGCAAATTCTTAATTACCCGAAAACGAGACGTTTCGCCCCCTGTGGAACAAACATTTTAGCGCCAAACTTGTACCCAATGTTTATTAAAAGCGCAGTAGGCGATCATAACGCGTGACGTCAAAATGCCAACTGCGAGCCGATGTTTATGTGTTCATTTTTAAACCTGAAAATTATTTATGAAAACTTGTTGATAGTTATATCATTAAAATTGCAAAAATCTGCTCTAAATGTGTATTATATTTGAAATGTTATTCCTGCCTCGTGAAAATACCCTATTATCGTTTGACATTTTCTGGGTGAAGAAAAAAAATATCTAGTAGAAGAGGTAGGACCTAAAATGCTTGATTTTTACTTTTGTCTTTCTTGTGATCGCGACCCCCTAGCAAGGGGGTCGCGACCCACAGGTTGAATAACACCGGGGTACTCCATAGATGGCGACCGTCCATTCTCTCAACTTGATCCTCCCACTAATGACGATAATCCCATATTCGTGAGAAACATTTACTTTCCATAATTGCGTTTTTTAGTCTCTCCATTCATTCCATTGTCAATTACTGCTCAAGGAATTTTTAATTTGTTTTCAATGAGTTTTGGGTAATATATTTACAACGCGATGAAGTGTGGCGGATTCTATTTGAATAAATTACTTGGCGGTTCTGCCATGAATCTTCACATGGTTTATTGAATTGTGGGTGGAAGAATTGATCTATTCGCATTAATTTACAAAAAAATTACATAAATTTTAAATAAATGCATCTTTCTGTGTTTAAATTAGATAAGAAAAACTATTATTACATTTTCAAAGCATCTAATTTGGAGTTTAAAAAAATTAAATTAGTCGTTATGGCTAGATGTTACGTTTTCATAGTATTATTTTAACGCTTATTTAAAAGATAGAAAAATCTGTTGAGTACTGAAGTACATTTTAGAGTACAAATACTTAATAAAATGTTACACTAAGCAGCCATCGGGCTTTGATAAAATACGTATTTTAAAATACAATTTATTAATCTTATAAGTAATTAAGATATGTTATCTCCTTAGATAATTATTGAAAATATATATTTACATTTAAATTTTCATATGAGAGCAGATTTCTGTAAGTAGGTAGGTGTACCAATTATTTGTCAGGCAGAATTTGGAATTGAATAGCTTTATAATTGTGGTTGGTAAACAGATAAAACTTTTTATGGACTCTTGTATAATTAATTCAATATGCCAATTGATTAAAGTAATGAATGCATTATTTGAGTGATGCATCTATTTGATCGTCAATTAAGCAAATAAAACTAGCTCTTTTCAATTTAAGTATGTGACGATCACTGAAATGAAATTGGATATAAATAATACATGGAAAAAATGATTAAAGAAATTAATATTTTTTATATTTCAATAATTTGTATGAAATAGACTTTGTACTCAAGTATTGGAAAAGTGGTACCTAGGTACTGTAATACAACATTGGAGTACAGTACCTTGGTACTGTAATACAACATTTTTGATTTTCCTTTTAGATTTAATCTTCAAAGTAACACGATACTCCCAGGTCTCAGAGGTTTTGCCAACTTGAGTATGCTGATGACTTTGCAATAATTAATGAATCATTTATTATTGATACGCAGGCTGAACCGCTAACCGGTTCTTTCTAGTTGCAATAAAACAGGGCGGTTAAGAGCCATGTTATATAGTATCATCAAATGTAGTATCCTCAGATTTTTAACAATAGGGTATTTTCATAAACTGGGGATGTGATTTTTGTATTGTATGATGTATTTAGTATTTAAATAATATTTTTACGATTGCGAGCATTTTACTATAAAAATCTGAAACGAATGTTTTCATTTATAATTTCTTATTTAAATTTATATACTGAGATACTCCGACGCTGGCGGCTTGTGGCTTTTTTTTGTTTTTTATGGTTAAATTTCGTCTTTTCCTTTGCTTTTTTTTGTTTTCATTTATAAAAATCTATAGCATTATGACTGACTTTGGTTTTTTACAAGGAAAATCCGATAACTTGCCCAAAATAGATATAATCATGATGGGTATTTTTTTCTCATCCAATAAAAACTTTTTAAGTTCTGAGTATAGAAATGTAAAGGCCGCAAGGTAAGGAAATATATAATGTTTGCTTCCAGAATGTATTCATTTAAATAGTTGTATTATTTGCATGTACTATAAATGTATTGTTTTGCGTACATTTAATGCAAAAGGGAAGTAACGTGACTTTGACACAACATAATCCATAAAATACCATTTCTTGTAAACATCTCTGTTGCTCGAGTGCGTGTTAATGCTTTTTTTTATTAAATGTGATTTACTTATTAATATATCAGCTAGAGAAAATTACGGAGACAATGCCATAGGTTACATTCAAGTAAAACGGACGGGTGATATTTGAATGGTAAAAAGTCGAGTCACCCCAGAACATAAAGTTAGAACCAAAGCGTACTCGGTGACGTTGATTTGCGATGAAGTCTAGGAAATAATGTATTCCTGCAAGTGTGAAGACTGTCCAGCATCCCAAGGTCAGTTGCCATTTTGTAAATGCAATAAATTTCACAAATAAATAAGGTAGGTTTTTATACAGCAATTTTTTAGTAATTTTATTTTTTATTTATTTAGAAAACCAACAGTTCTACAAATTAAATTTAGTAACATAAGTACAGAAATATAATACAAATATAAACAATAATGTTCAAAGAATAAACTATTTAAGTATTGTAGTACCTGTCAAGCTTTATAAGTGCTAATTTCAGTACCTACTGTTAGTAAATTTTTATTGTCTACATCATTAAATTTAGTATTTTGAACTGAACAAGACCTACGGAAAAAAGTATAGTGGTTTGTTTTTTTTTAACATCTCGTTTCATAACGTTCAAATGCGTTCAATCATTTTTTCATTAGGTACTAGGAATGGCCAAAAAAGCTTTATTTGGCATCTTCACCGTAGTGTTTGTGCACATCGGAACTAAACAGTACTTGTATCTTATAACTAAAGACATTTTATGCGCGTTAATTTGTTAAAACAGTGTAAAACAACCGATTACAACAAAAACAACACGTAGGCTATACAAATTCGTATGGATTTGTTTGAACGGCCAGTCAAATTCGTAACGCGTGACGTCACAAGCCCATACGGCATCCGAATGGTCGTTTTGGCGCCAATTCAAAGTATACGTTTTTAAACCGCTCTGAAAAATTAACGCGTGGACATAAAAAAATAAAAACCATACAGTTACCATCGTAATTTTTTTTTCTATTTTTTTGAAGAAAAAAAAAGCGTGAAAATACCCTATTAGGAATGTTTACAAAATAGTACCAATACAAACTATATTCAAATTTAAAAGAGGGACGAAGGGTGTATGGATAAGGTCAAAACGTTCTCCCCACCCCTCGGATCCCTTTAATGTCTCTGTTTTTTATTTATTCAATTATGAAATATATACAAAATTAACAAACAACGGATTAAACAAAAATTGAAAACAAAACAGGTTTACATAAATAATTATTAAAATAAATAAAAAATATAATTTCATAATTAATACTTAATTATTCTTAGTTAAGTTTTTATTATTTCTTTGTTGGAGCGCATTTTCCTACGTCTTTTTTTTCAAAACTCAATTTGATGATAAAATACATAGAAACTAATGTTTTTTTTCATATCTCCTCTAATAATTGAGAGAAAATGTTAAAAACATTGAAAAAACCGGCTTAGTGAAAATCTAAAGAGTTTGATTAGTACTTGGTTTCATATGTGCGTTTAGTTTACATATACAAAACGATTTATCAGAAGAAAATTGTTTTATTGTTTTGTTTCACTGAATCCATATTTTTTTGACGTTTTCGAAAAACCAGGTGTTCTTAATATAGTTTTAAGCAATTGGATCTAAATTTATATAATATAATGTATCTTAATTTACAATAATGTATTTTATAATTGCTTCTGTACACCTAAACGGTCTTGAGGCCTAAAATAACGTCTTTAACGAGTTAGTAAATAATTTATTATTCTAAAAAATTTCGGTCAATGCTTTGGCGCCTACCCACAAACTTTACCTTCTTTCTTTTAATAAATTAATTTTCTTTCACAGTATAGAAGGCGTAGGTTGAAATCAGTTTAAGGTTAAATGCGATAATTAATAACTAGTACCGAAATCGGATACAAAAAACGTTTTTTTAGGTGCACGGCGAAGTTTTTAAAAAATGTATGAATAAGTTAATAAAAATGATTTGTTTTGCACCGTCACAGGTTTATGTGACCACGTGTTTGCAATAACTAATAAATTTTAGCGTTATGTTGTTGTGGCAACCATGGGGCGATCATGATTGCAACTTTTATAAACTACTAAAACTTACTAACACGTCATTTTCTCTGGGAAATTACAGAATGCCAAGATTGCTTAGGATTTACAATGAAATGTCCAAGGACAGCTTGGTTAATGTATTCCTACAGCAAAGAAAGTTATACAAAAGATAAATAATTAGCTCACTTTTCGAAAGCTAAAACTTACCGACACGTCAATGTCTTGTCTCTCCGAGATAATATTTTTTTCTTTGTCTATTTTGTTGTTATATTATGTAGTTTAAAATATGTATCTTAATGTTGTTTTGAAAATACTTTATATATCTGAAATAAATGAACTGTCTACAAACCAATCCATATTATAAAAGCATCAAAAATAAAATAATTACCCGCATCAGATTTCCGGGTTTTTGGGGTACCTAAGTTTTTCGACGTGTAGCCTGTTTGGGATAAAAATCATAATCGTACGGGATTCAACTTTAAATATCATGTCAAACAAAAATAAACTGTTTGTTTTTCCTTTAAATTAATTCGACCATGTCAAATGATGTCGTAGAATGCCTGCAAGTCAGCGCCAGCGGTTCATACAATAAATGGATTTCTTTGCTTCTTGTCAGTTTTGTTTCACCATTCAGATTTTCGTTTTGATTATTCGCCGACCAGAACTCGTGGCGTGCGTCGCGGGTGGTGTAATTTCAAAGCTTCCGTGAAAAATGATAATTCGATACGCAAAAATAAATATAAAAATGTTGGCTTAGCTTGATAGTCTATAAACAAATAATAGAAAAAACCACTGAACTCCCTCATTGTCAAACTAGGGTTGTTTTTTTTTTTTATTTTATAAAAGGCGATCAAACTAAGACAAAACAAAAATTCAAAAATTGGATACCAAATTATCAGCACAACGATTTTTTAAATTTTGTAATTTTGAAATGACTCCTCGAGTGATGTCACAAGTCGCAAGTCCTCTTCGGTGAGTTCTGCTGATTGGTGAATTGGCTTCCCATATACCGGAAATCACATCGCAACACTCTATCATTGGTTGATTCGGAAGAAATAGTGACGTCGTTTAAAGTAGTTCGTTATTATTAAAATCGTTTTTTTGCACATTTTTAAGAATCTTCGCTGCACGATTAATGCTCTAATCTCTAATCTTTACCGCACGTAAGAAAACATTTTTATATCTAATTTCAATAGTTTGCACTGAACTTCCTTATTGTAAATAATACCAAGTTTTTGACAGTAAAAAAATACCAACATATTCAGTAATTATTAAAAAAATTATGTATAGTTAAATTTTATTTTATGTAAAATAAATTTCAGACATTGATGGAGTAATCCCGAGCCACCTTTATGACTACCACTAAACATAGAATCTCAGAAACAAGAAAACATTTTTGTGTATAAGAAACTTGTTACAATTAGCATCACGTTCTAATATTGGCTTCGCTTTTCAAAGTTAATTAGCTTGAATCTGGGACTATTGACGCCGAATCAATTTGATTAAGAAATTTTATTTTCATCAAGACGTTACTAAGTCTGTCCTCTATTCCACTATTTATTTCGCTTTCCGATTTTCACGCATATTTTGGCTATCTATTTATATATAAAAAGGTTATTGGCCAATGTACAATTATTTGACTTTCTTTTACAAAGATGTTTTCCTACGAAATTAAAGAAAATTATTCCTTATTGTTTAATAGCGTGGTAAGTGATTGAAACGAAGTTAACTGAATATGAGATCGTAAGAATTAAATGCTTTGTGTGATTTTTATCTTTGTAGATATGTGCGTGATTTTATCTAAACGAACTATAACATTTAAGTTTGTAAGTGAAAATTTTTTATGTAAGTTCATTGTAATTAAGTTCAAACTATATTTGAGAGGTAAAGAATAGTATCTTTTACAACTTTACTGAAATTAGTATCTGTAGTAGGGGAAAAATAAATATAATTCAACAAATAAAATTCATTTGAAGCATACTAACGTAGGTATAAAAAAAATTCAAGAATAATATTTTTTTTACAAATCTTTAATCATAGTTTACGGACGAAGATATTTAATAAATAAATTTTTATGTTCAATTTTTTTTATGTTATAGACAAACTTTTGACTCATGTATAACTATTTATACAAAATATGCTAGATAAAAGTGGTTTCTACGGCCGCGAAAGCGTTTGGAATATCACCCCTGTAGGCAGGCCTATTTCACTTGTATCGTGCCAATTCACCCGGCCCACAGTGATCAATTTATCGGAGCCAGTTCCCCTTAAATTCAGAAATATGATAATTTTATACGCTAGAAAAGGTTCGCAGATAACCAGTGCATCATGCATATGTTGAACTAATTATGTATACTATATATCATGCGGATAGAGCGATAGAGATATGCTGATGATACCACACTTATTGCATCGTCAGAGATTGAAATGATAGAACTAATTGACCGAATAGATGCTGCTAGTTCAGATCTGGGACTCTCAATGAATATGAGCAAAACTAAGCTTATGATCATTGATCGAGCTAATAAAGTAGCGCCATTATCCTTACTGCGCAACTTAGAAAGAGTCAACAATTTCATTTATCTAGGTTCTCTCATCAGCGATGGCGGTGGGTGTGAAGATGAAATACGGCGACGTGTTGGTGTTGCCAAAAGTGCTATGAGTCGGCTGGTGAAGATCTGGAAGAATCGCAGTATAACCCATTGACACCAAAAAGAGACTGGTGAAGGCCTCGGTTTTCTCACTGTTCATGTACGGTATGGAGTGTTGGACACTGAGGGTATCTGAAAAGAAAACAATCGAAGCTTTCGAAATTTGGTGTTGGCGGTGAATGCTGCGGATTTCGTGGACGGCCAGACGTACGAATGCATCCATTCTCCAGGAACTGGACATAGGGGAAATACTAATATCCACGTGCGAGAAAACAATCCTGCAGTTCTTTGGGCATATTTCCAGGGGAAACTCTGATAGTTCGGAGAAAACTATTCTCCTGGGAAGTGTCGAAGCGACAAGGTCGCGTGGACGTCAACCGACAAGATGGAGCGGCACAGTCACTGAGTTATCAGAATCATCACTGACGAATGCCTATAGAAGAGCACAAGACCGTTCCAGATGGGGGGAGATTGTCCACAGACGGGCCGTGCCTGGAGTCAGGCGTAATCACCATCCTCAGGCATGAGATACGGATTGAAGAGAGAGGGCGTGATAATACCTCAAAGTACGAGTTTGTAGACGACACATTCAAAGCTCGCGGCTACCGTTTCGATACAGAAATGACTTTTTAGCTCTTTTAGTCAATTTAAAAAATAAAAAAACGGTCGTTGTTAGACCATTCTATAAGGCATTTATTTAGGTCAAATTTAATTACACATTTTTTAAAATTATTCATGTAGCGGAGTAAATAAGCATCGTTACAAAATATTCATAAAAAATAATAAATCTAAGATATTTACATGGAGCTACAAAACTCGCTGAAAATGATTGAACCATCAAATTATACTTAAAAACCATAAACACTTTATTTTTCAAATAATCAACTAATACGTCGATCCGCGTCCTGCGTCACAGTGATTTATTTTACATTTACAGGAACCGCGTGGAATTGTACAAAATTTGAAAAGAAAATATCAAACCTCGTCGCAATGGAAATACAAAGATATTTTTATAATTAAATTTTAGCAAGGCAGGGAGACATATTTTATGACAGTAAAAAAAAGTATCTCTCAATAGTATAATTAATATGTTTGAAAATGAAATATTAAGAAGATGGAAGCAATACAAATACAAATTGGCTTCGTTTTGATAAATATAATTTAATGGTTTAAATTTATTTCAACAGAGAGGGAAAAATTTTTGAGAAGGGAATATGGAAGTCTAGGCATTTACAGGGCTTATGACCTGTCATTGGCTGGTTTAAGTGGCCACTTTACACACTGTGTAACATTCACCATTCTGCCCAAGTTTGAACATCCACATTTCCTCAACTCTTCCATCTGTTGACTTTTGTGAAGTAAAAGAGCTGAAACCTTTATCACGTGGGTGAGATTCATCCGGCTGAACCAAATCACCTACTACCAAAATGTATCCGACAGCCCTCAATATCGTGGGGGGTCGGCGCGGCTTCGTCTTCCTGGTTCCTCGCAATCGGCCCACCCGGCGTAAACGGGAGGCCTGGGAACCCGGCACGCGGCGATGAAAGCACCGAAAGCTAGGTCAACCTCAGTAGTCCTGAAAAGGACTTTCCACCCGGTCCAAGTGGTAAAAAGAGGCGAGCGCAGTCGGAGCGATCAAGGCGGCGGCCACAGCAAGGAGCGAAGACCGAGCGGGAGGCGGCGGCGGACTCGGGAGCACAGCACAGAAATAAAACACTCGTGTCGGAGGACAGCAGAATCAGACAGTTGAATTACTACCTGGTAAAAGAAGAAGTATAAAAATTGAAAAATTGTTTTCAGGCGTTGCCTAGTAGGTGATTTGGTTCAGCCGGATGAATCTCACCCACGTGATAAAGGTTTCAGCTCTTTTACTTCACAAAAGTCAACAGATGGAAGAGTTGAGGAAATGTGGATGTTCAAACTTGGGCAGAATGGTGAATGTTACACAGTGTGTAAAGTGGCCACTTAAACCAGCCAATGACAGGTCATAAGCCCTGTAAATGCCTAGACTTCCATATTCCCTTCTCAAAAATTTTTCCCTCTCTGTTGAAATAAATTTAAATATGAACAACTCCCTAGGGAGGAAATCCAGCCAGTCTGCAAGCATTTGGACATAATCAAACATTGTTGAATTACTACCTGGTAAAAGAAGAAGTATAAAAATTGAAAAATTGTTTTCAGGCGTTGCCTAGTAGGTGATTTGGTTCAGCCGGATGAATCTCACCCACGTGATAAAGGTTTCAGCTCTTTTACTTCACAAAAGTCAACAGATGGAAGAGTTGAGGAAATGTGGATGTTCAAACTTGGGCAGAATGGTGAATGTTACACAGTGTGTAAAGTGGCCACTTAAACCAGCCAATGACAGGTCATAAGCCCTGTAAATGCCTAGACTTCCATATTCCCTTCTCAAAAATTTTTCCCTCTCTGTTGAAATAAATTTAAATATGAACAACTCCCTAGGGAGGAAATCCAGCCAGTCTGCAAGCATTTGGACATAATCAAACATTGTTGAATTACTACCTGGTAAAAGAAGAAGTATAAAAATTGAAAAATTGTTTTCAGGCGTTGCCTAGTAGGTGATTTGGTTCAGCCGGATGAATCTCACCCACGTGATAAAGGTTTCAGCTCTTTTACTTCACAAAAGTCAACAGATGGAAGAGTTGAGGAAATGTGGATGTTCAAACTTGGGCAGAATGGTGAATGTTACACAGTGTGTAAAGTGGCCACTTAAACCAGCCAATGACAGGTCATAAGCCCTGTAAATGCCTAGACTTCCATATTCCCTTCTCAAAAATTTTTCCCTCTCTGTTGAAATAAATTTAAATATGAACAACTCCCTAGGGAGGAAATCCAGCCAGTCTGCAAACATTTGGACATAATCAAACATTGTTGATAATTTAATGGCTTCAAAAACCATGGGAAATTCCAACAAAATGATCAGCCATAAATATGTACAAAAATGTGTATATTTGTTTGAAAATTAAAAACATCTTCGTCGTTAACGTGTAGTTTATCATGTTTAAAAAAAACATGTATGCGTGTTCTTTTTTTCATACAGAAAACTTTATTTTAATTGATAGATAAAATTGTAATACGAGCCCCGATTTGTATATCTCCCCTACAGTAAAACCGCATGTGCGAGATATCAAATTTCGAGTAGTTTTTTATTTTCATCCCGTACCTTCATATTACGCGAAATTAAAAAAAATACGCGTTTTAAGTTGGCGATATATGTATAATTTCAGGGACTCGGAAGTTTAAATGACCTTATCATCGCCAGCGTATTTTTACATCTGAGTAACATTGAATTTTTAAAAATATGTAAATACGTACGTACGAAATTATCCAGTATACAATGCTACCATTATTGCAAATTTTTAAACAGTTTAGAAATGGTCGCATCGTTATGTGTGCATGTATGCAGTAATAAGTAATTAGATATTTTATAGTAAGAAAAAAAAATTGAATAATAAAAACGTCAGTTGTTAACTCTAAATATTTTTTTATTTACACGAAACTTGAGATTTATTTACCCTCCTAACTTACCCAAATGAAAAATTGGGGAGTTTATTTTTTCCATTAGTGGTATCCTTGTACGTACGTCTCTATTTTTTATATTTCTGTTGGTAATCGGCATTACGACGAAAAGTTCGTTCTTTAGTTTGGCAGCCGGCGTCTGACTGGTTTATTTGTTTTGAAGAGTCCCTGTATTATATTTAGGCTATATTTTAAACGAATATTGTTTATTAATAATATTAGTTTCATGAACTTTGTCGAATTATTATCAGCTTGAGTTCCAGTTTTCAATAATAATAAAAGTCAAACGATGTTCTATAAAAATAATTCAAACATGTTTCTATCCATAGGGATTCATTAAGGACTCAAGCGGTTAAAAAAGTTATTACTTAATGAAATACTTGAAATTACTTGTCATTACAAAAACTGATCTCAGAGATCCAGGTTCTCCAAAACAGAGCTTTGAGGAGTATTTTCGGTCTGCCTTGGGATACACATGTAAAAGATATATACAGGCAAACCAAAATACTTCCCTTTAAAGTCATACCTATGCATGATATCACCAGCACCATACTAAACATTTTAAATTTCTCAGCTCTTACAAATTTAAAACACCCCCTTAATAACGAGATACATAGCCACAATACGCGTAGCTCAAGAAATCTACATATACCGAAATTTAATTCAACGAAGTTTGGAAAAAAGTCTTTGGAGAATATCTCTCGAACTCTCTATAACAAGCTACCAAGTAAAATTAAAGAAAACAAAATTCGTAAAGTGCAAAGCGTGGCCCTTAAGAATTTCTTCCTAAACCTTTTTATAGAAAACAAATATAAAGGTTATTTTTGACTGGATATTAATTTGATGTTTTACTGTTTCTATTTATAAGAAATTGTGTTTGTTTTCCTTCTTTTTGATTGCTTGCTTTTTAATGGTTTGTTTTATTTAAGGTTTCTCTATATCTGATGTTTAATGCTTTTTAGCTAGGATGTATGTTTTTTTTATTTTATAATTGCATATTTGTAGGATAAAATAGTATTTTTCTTGTTTGTTCTTCATACTATGTACTTTTTGGTTAGGATGTATATTGTATATTTTATAATTGTATATTGTAGTATAAATTTATTAGTCTATCATATTATGTATTTTGTTATAATTGTTATACATTAAACTGGTCCATTTCTGGTTGATCTTTAAATGATGTACTTTTTTTATAATTGTTAGATTTTTCTTTCAAGGTAAGATGTTTGTTTGTAGTTAGGATGTATATTTTTAATTGTATAATTGTTACACTTTAAACTGGTATATCTCTATTGAAATTAATCTGATCTGGTTGATCTTCAAATTTCTATTTGTATGAACTGGTTTAAGATTAGCCAGAAATGCGATGTCTCTTGTAACTCTTTATATCATGTACTTTATAAAATTGTTATATTTTCCTCAGTCCCGGAATGAGATCTAATAACTCCTGGGAGTATAATGTATATGCATTGTATGATTATATTAAATAAAAAAAAAAAATAAAAAAATAAAAAATTATAAAATATTAAGTCTTGTTTTGAAAAGGAAGATTTTTCAATTATTTTTTTTTTTTGTATAAAAACGGTATATACCACACGCTTGGAGAGAAGTAATGTTTTAACAAATCTTAAAGTATTTCATCGTTCTATTTGCACTTGTCTAATCTGCAAATTAACTTACAGGTTATATCCCTTTAAATAGAGCTCACTTTTTATTTCGTATATTTTTTCCAGTTTTTTTTGTTGCTAGGTGTATACCAATAAATCTTGACGTACGAAGACCACTTTTTCAATGTTTACAGATGGAAGCTTTGATGGTTGAAATAAGCAAAAAGTATTGTCTTGTTAAATCAAGGAACTACTGTAATGGATTTATTTGCTGATATAATAAACATTATAAAGGAGGCGAAATATTCGTCAACCGATTATATACCTGTAGATTTGCAAAAGTGCATTGATTAGAACTCACTATTATGAAAATTTACATTAGGTACAATAAATATATTATTCCTATGTAAGCGAGACGAACAAATATTCCGTTGGGGTTTATATAGAGTTTAAAAAAATAACTGTTATAATACGATATTCAACGTAAGTAAATATCGTATGCTATTTTTTTTTCATTATTCCTTATCGATACCTTATGGTGCATAGAGCACTGCTTTTAGACACCAACCGCAGCGTATCTTGATATGTTTTGTCACATTAATGAGGCAGTTAAGTGTTACGGGAAATTGGATAAAAAAATATTTTATTCACGCGGTAAAAAATTGTGTCTTTAAAATTGTAAGATTCTTAAAAATGCATAAGGAAAATTATAAAAATGTTTTTTTTTAAAACGAACTACTTTGGACTACGTCACGAGTTATTTAGAATCAACCAATTAATTACAGCGTTGTCATGTGTTGTGAATGATTTCGGGGCTCTACTTTTAAATGTCAGCAGGACTCACCGACGCAAACTTATGACGTCACGTGCGGATTTATTTCAAAACCGGGTTGTGATCCTGTGACAAGCTGTGGTTCAAACCCCGTTCTACCACAACTTGATTCCCATTTTATAATAGTGAGTTATTTAAAACTCTTTGAAAATTACACCAAAAATTAAAACATTTGTGTAAATCATAAGAACGCAAGTATTTTAACAGGAAAAAATAAAAAATCATACTAATACGATAGATAAGAATAAAAGAAAATATTTGGCCAAGTTTGACATTTTAAAAAGTATTTTTTTAAATAAAAAAACACTTAACTTCATTAGATGCGTGAAATTCTGCGAGATTTCAGTTTTGTAATTGATATTTTTACTCGACATTTTTTTTTTGAGTCGTTTAACTTTTACTTCTACGCATCAATTTTACATACCTACGCTAAAAAAAATATAGAGTAATTGTTTCCGTAGACTTTCTTAATGTTAAAGAATGTTCATCTTCAGAAAACTATTTTTCGAAAATGGATACGTAATTATTTATTATCTGCCTAGTTACTGACCGTATTTAATTACTAATTACGTATAATAATGGACCATTGAAAACATTATTTCCATATATTTTGACTAGTGTTTTGAAATGGGGCTGTGTCCATCTTTCATTTCTTTAAACCTCTTTGTCCCCTGAAAGATAATATTTTTACTAGCGATAATTAGTGCTTTGACCAGTCTGTCGCATTATCTTAAGTGTTATTCTCAGAGGCGGCCATTGTAATTATCCGAAAGACATTCAGACAAAAGCTTTGAGTGAGTGAATCCGAGCTATATGATTCACCTTTATAAGTCTAATGAACTCAATAATAATTTCCGAAGTTTACCTGCAATTAGTTGTATTGCAAGGTACAAATAATATAAAGTAAGCCAGATAATAGCTTTCCTATTACGAATCGTTATTTCAAAATCTCTACTGGTACTAATTGAGTTATTCTTCTCGGTTTTTGCTGAAATTTAGATGTTGCGTCATCATGCAGATAAAATTGATATAAAATTTTGAGCACATAGCTAAAAATAGACTGACCGACAAAAGTTTGAAAACTATTTTTTATTATTATTTATTCAACAACAATATTTTGAATTTGTCCAAATTTTTGTCAACAAGGACTGAATTCAACTACTTAGGGAGCTGTTTAAATTAACATTTAACAACAGAGATGAAGAACACAGTGTGTAAAGTGGCCATTTAAACCAGCTATTGACATGTCATAAGCCCTGTAGATGCCTAGACTTCTATATTACCTTCTCTTCAATGTTCTTGAGCTCTGTTGTAATATGTTAATATAAATAGCTCCCCAGGGAGTTGAATCCAGTCCTTGTCTACAAAAATTTGGACAAACTCGAACTATTGTTTATGAATCCACCTAGTCCATAAAGAAGTACAGAAATTGAAAAATTAGGATTTTCAGGCGTTGCCTAGTATGTAGGTGAAATATTTCAATTACACGAATCTCACCCGCATAAATAAAGGTTTCAGCTAACTTCACAAACAACAACATGTGAAATAATTGAACATATTTAGAGGTTCAAATATGGGCAGAATGGTGAATGTTACACAGTGTGTAAAGTGGCCACTTAAACCAGCCATTGACAGGTTATAACCCCTGTAGATGCCTAGACTTCTACATTACCTTCTCTTCAATGTTTTTCATCTCTGTTGTAATATGTCAATATTATTTATTCGTTTTTATTTAGCATTATATTCGATATTAAACAATAAAAATAATACACATTCCTCATTGGGGTTATCCATGCCGAGGACACTTAAAAGCATATTATAATTATTTTGCATCAGGGAATATATAGTACATACATATAATGAAGAGATAAACTTACAAAATTATAAAATAACTTAAAACACTACAATATCTCTTTATATACCTATATATTATCACTGGCCTGCAAAACATATAAGCATTCGAGCCCTGTGATCCCTGCTGATTTTTATGTAAAATGATCATCTGAATCCGAATATAACCCCCGTTTTCCCTCATCATCCGCCATTTTCGGGAAACCCCCCCCCCCCTATTTTTTAATGAGCTTGACTCACGCAGGAAGGTTCTGGGTTTGATTCTCGGTGAGATCACACAAATTGAATGTGATTTTTCTCAAGCCTGGGTGTTCTGTGCTGTAATTCACCATTATAATTGGGCCTCCTGGCCTGTTTTGGTGCAAAAAAAAATAATACCGCGAAACTTCAAAATGTAATTACGATAGTAAGTTAATGGTCAAGAATTTGATTTTGAGGAGTGAAAATTATTAAGACATGTTAAGGAAGAAATGTTAAGGATATAAAAATCCTTTTCGTGTTCTCAAATTATCGTAGTGATAAAATAGTTGGGGAGGGTCTCCACCGAAAAAGTTCCTGCTCATGGAAGAAGGCGGCACTCCCGAGGACAAATGATGATATCCGTCTCCGCATATTTTAGTGATAGGATATGATCCGGCCAGACACGTTAAGTAAGTTATTAAGCTGGTGATGGGGAAAACCGGGTGGCATATTCAGATTCAGGAGATCGTTTTACTTAAGAATCAGCAGGAGTGGTGTCAGGGCAGATTTTCATGCAGACCAGTGTCATTTATATTATAAAACGTAAACTATACATTTGTGGAGTAATGTATATTTTGCCATAGATGGATTTATATATTTTTTTAAAGGGAATGTAAAAGTAACTTATGCCTTCCAAATTCCCTTCTAAAGAAATATACATACACCTGCCTCTCGGAATCAAATCCTAAGAGAAAAACGCAAATCCTAAATGAGCTACGTATGGCCTTATTCAGTAATTATCAATAAATAATAATTCTAATTCTTTCAATAAGTTTTTGGGCGCCTTTAATGTATTCACGTCATAACAACAATGCCAATGATTTATATATCGGGTAGATACAATTCTTAGAAACACTCACAGTTACCCTCTAAAAACAAAACACGAAGTTTTCCTTGATAAACTTCCCAAGTTAAACTAAAACAACTGTCGATAGTTCTGACATCACTGATTTATTCCTGGAATCAAAAACAAGAATTCTTTCGCCTTTTGATTTTATATTGCCTATAACTAGCCCTTTAAGAGAAACGTTTCAAATGATCCGTAATAATTATATGCTTTGGTAATAAACTTTGAAACCACGCCATTTTGTATCGTGTATACCTACCTTGACCACTGATCCAGTCTATAGATGTGAGTTGGTACGACTGCCGTAAATTTAAGTAATAATTTAATAGGTGTATGGGGAAGATTATAGACGAGTTTTTTGCACATAAATTCCTGATGTTGCATGTTGAAAATTTAATCTCGGATCGCGAGTAACACGTGTATTTTATTTTGTAGCGGTGTAGCTAGTAGGTAGTATTAATAAAATCTAAAGGTTTTGCTTGTATAAAAATTATCGTGTATTACTATTTGGGTTCGTGTCATTTATTTAATTGTAAATAATCAACAATATTTTGAGTTTGTCCAAATTTTCGTAGACAAGGACTGTATTCAACTCCCTGGGGAGCTGTTTATATTAACATATTACAACAGAGATGAAGAACATTTAAGATAAGATAATATAGAAGTCTAGGCATCTACATGGCGTATGACCTGTCAATGGCTGGTTTAAGTGGCTTGTTGATAAATCCACCTGGTCCATGAAGAAGTATAGAAATTGAAAAAATAAGATTTTCAGGCGTTGCCTAGTATGTAGGTGAAATAATTCAATTAGATGAATATCACCCGCATAAATAAAGGTTTTAGATCTTTAACTTCACAAACATCAACAGATGAAAGAATTGAAGGAATATAGATGTTCAAATATGGGTAGAATGGTGAATGTTACACAGAGTGTAAAGTGGCCATTTAAACCAGCCATTGACAGGTCATAACCCGTGTAGATGCCTAGACTTCTATATTATCTTCTCTTAAATGTTCTTCATCTCTGTTGTAATATGTTAATGCAAATAATTACATTACGCATGTCTTTATTATATTGTACGAAAACTTGAAAAAATACTCTTTAGTATTATACCAAAAATAAATAACTAGCTTCTAATGAATATTTATATTGTTTAAAACGCGTAATAATTGGCTGTGAGGACTATTTAAACATTTTTATAACATAAGTTTTAACTTAACTATTTATAAATAAATATCCTCCTTTAATATGCATAGCAAAATGCCCCTTTTTAAAGTGAATATATGCAAGCCTTATTTCCCCATTAAAAACAGCTGCTATTTTTATTAATTAAAATTTCATGTACGTATCATTTGATACATATTTTCGTTTTTTAGTGCATTTTTTTTTACCATTTCTTCTTTTGACTCTTGACTAGTCTGTTTCTTGGTTGGCTGGAAGATATTACTTTTAGTAATAAGTCCAACAAAGTACATTTTCTTTGTACTTGAGGGTTTAACTAAATAAAATATATACTTTATTCTTAGTATACTTCTTGATAGAGTATTGCGTAAATTATTGTATTTTTTTTTTATTAAAAAAAGGAAACATTTGCGTTCTTATTATTTACCCAAATATTTAGATTCTTGGGGGATTTTCAATGAGTTGTTAATAACTTACTATTAGAAAATGGGAATCAAGTTAGATTGGGGTTCGAGCCTCGGACCTATGACCCGTGAGTCCACAACACTAGCCACGGGACCACCACCTGTTTTTTTTTTTTTTTGTTTTGATTTGTGTAATCGATCATTTGACAACTCAAAATAAGCAGTTTTGTAAAACTGTAATGTTTTATTATGTATGCTTGTAAAATGTTATTAATAAAATAAACATTTAAATAAGTTTACGGCCTTTCTCGAGATCTTTTGGGAATCATAAAATTAATATTTCATACCTTTCAAATAAATATTTCACCCCAATCTGGTAAGGAATGGAATCCGGGACCTAAATTATGGTAGGCAATGCACTAACAAGTTTGAGGTGGACCCCCCTCGATTTTCTTAAGGATTTTTCCTGTAGCTATAGAGTCGAGAACACTCGTTCTGGTTTTTGTTTATTTTTACACTCAGAACTGTTTTTTTTATTTAGCCCGACCACATAACATTATTATGTTATAATCGCAGTTATTTTATAGAAACATTTTTCTTTAGTAATAAAAAAATAAATTTATGAAGATCAATAGTAAACTCAACAGCTTAAAGCCAGTATTTTTTTTAGTTATCATAACTAAAACTGGGCCTGGAATACAAAAGGAAGTTTTTTTTCATTTTTTTTTTAATAAGACATACAGGGTGTTCGCTAAACCCTGTCACATCTGAAACCACGATGATCAGTATGGGCAAGAAGACATATTAGAATATTAAAAAAAATATTTAGAACGAAGAAAATATTTATTAATAAAATACAATATTTAAAAAAACAAATGGTTGCCTACTTCTGCAGGGGAGAAGTGAGGGGAGCGCGGCGCAGTATTAGACTTCCCCCTTCCCCCTCCTCGTTTCACCCTTGTAGAAGTAAGCAACCATTTGATTTTTTTGATATTTAATTTTTTCAAATTTTATTCGTTTTAAAAAAATATTTTAATGGGCCAATATGTCTTCTTGCTCATACTGATTATCGTGGTTTCGAATGTGACAGGATTTAAAGAACACCCTGTATAATACATTAAGTAAATATTATACTCCCAGGAGTTATAAAAAAAACTCATTTGGGACCGTACATAAAAAAAAAAAATTGTGACAATACATAATATCATGCATAGTTAATACACTCCAAAGTAGTTAGAAAACACAATATAAGAAACACAAAACACAGTACTTTACACTATCTTTATAAATTACATTAATAGTTATCACTGTCAAAAAGATTTAAGTAATTTTTTAAAATTACATTCAGTTAGAAAATTTGTTTTTTTTATTTATTTGGTAATAGACTCAAACAACACCTAAATTGAAAAAAATGTATCATTTTGTACGGAATTATCAGCGCTATATTCTTTTAAAATTTTGCTATTCCTCCGCCAATGACGTCTAAGATCAAGTCGGTGAGTCTAAGTTCTAGTCGGTGAGTTCTGAGAGTAAGTCGGTGAGTGAGTTAGATTTCCGGAAATCAGGGAAATTGGAAATTCAAAATCGAATTAATTGATTCGAGAAATCTTGTGACGTAATTCAACGGAGTTCAATTTTATTCAAGTATTTTTTTTCACACATTTTCGAGAATCGTAAAATTAAACATTTTAATTTTTACAACATAGCGCTGAACTTCATCATTGTTTATAAACTAAAATAGATCAATTTAAACAAAAATATCAATATTTGTATACAAATGTGATATATCTTCGCCGGTAACATGTAATTAAACGTGTTTTACGTCCGTAACATGTTATAGAACATGTTTTAAATAATAATAAAAAAAACATCCATATTTTGACATTTTCGTAGAGAAAATTCGATTTTACTCATTGTAATGTTTAAATTTGAAATAAACCTAATAGGTTTATACGATTCTAATACAGCATGTTTGTCCTACAAAATCATATTGTAATATCAAAATAGTTTTTTTTATGGCAGCTATTTTGGTAAAATGGTAATATTTTTGACTAGAATAAAAATTACCACAGGGTTATGAACGATTCAAAATGTTTTATTTTACTGAAGAATAACACGCAATTGATTTAATTCCAAGGATTATATTTCTCAAGGCTGATTTTCATATCGGTTTTCCCTGTAATGCCGGTATGATTGATTAATTAAAAGAAATCTTCCGACAGAGCATAAATTTATTGTTGGATTTAATTATTTAATTCCGTTATATAAATTTAAATACAACATTTTGCATCCTGCTGTATAAAAATTCAAAAAACGTTATTAAATGTGCACGCACATGCGAGTAGATTAGACATAAAAAAATTAAATTTAAACCAATTAACTATGAATATAATAAATACTTATAGGATATAATGTGTTTTTATATAAAAAGGATGGCCCTTGCACAAACATTTATACAAATTTATATTGTATTATAATAATAATAATTTGTATTTTAGTAGATTATTTATTTTTTGGTATGTGTATTTTTGTACATACACAAATTTGGATTTCTCCCGAGGGGGAGTAGGTATATATATATATATTTTTTATTTTTTTTAAAGATATATACTAAATAAGATATATCCAAGAATCAAAAATGTTACCTGTATCGATATTCGCTAATAAGCGGAATGGGGAATGTTGTAAAACGTAAAGTGGCCACTCAACCCAGCCAATGACAGGTCATAAGCCCTGTCATCGCTCGAATATCGATAATCCTGAATTTGAAAAAATTCTACCTCATCTCTGTAGGAATATTGATAAAAAAAAAAAAAAAGATTATTTATTTATTTAAAAAATATATATTCACACTATTTACGGTAGCTAAAATCATTTTTTTTCAAATAACTTATATTCTACAAAACGCCTAAAAACTACATGAACATTTATCACATCAGAAATTGTGATTTTTTAATTTAAGGCATTTACGTCATGTAGTCATTATTCCGCCAAGTGATCTAAGAACTGTCTGCCTACCATGCAAGAGGTCTCGGGTTTAATTCCCGACACGGTTAACATGAAATATTTATTTTAAAATGTGTCTTACACTATAATATTTATATCATCGTCCCGGGACTGGCACCTGAAGTGTAAGACTGATCATCTCCGTGGTGTAATAAGACTTTTGACTCACTCACGGGAGGTTCCGGGTTTGATTCTCGCTGAGAACTCAAAAAAAAAATTTTTTCTCAAGCTTGGGTGTTCTGTGCTGGAATTCGGCACTGTAATTGGGCCTACTGGTCTGTTGTGATGCAAAAAAAAACCGAGATACGCCTCAGTTAGTGTACCGATATAGTGCCCAATGCACTATTAGGGCATATAAGGATTTGATAAATGAATAGTCTTTTACGGGTTTAAGTGATCACGATCTCTATATGTGAGTATCACTATATTGCCTACGTTTAAACTTCTTTATTTACTCCAATTTTTCGTTTGATTTTTATAAAGAAAAAAAGCTTAAATATGTTGTATATTTTTACTTTATTTATATCAATAAATTAACCATTTCGTCTCATATACGTTTTGGTATCCTTTAAAAAGACATGTCGGATAATTTTATTTTGTAAGTAATTGAAAAGAACTGCTTTGATCTCGGAAAAGACGCCTTTCTTCTTTCTTAAACGCATCGTGTAATTTAATATTAAAACGTTTGCTGGAAATAAACGGCTAGAAATAGCCCTGACGTTTGTCGTACAAACACACAAGAAGTTATTTTTATTCTTCGATGACGGAGTTTATCAAAGATAATATGCGATTAAATTTAACTTTAATAGTCAAATATATACATTAAATTGTTTTCTATAAACACAAAGTCTCTGCAATAGTGAATTTTTTGGTTAAATAATTTCAATGAGTTTACCCTAGGGGTTTTAAAGTTTTTTCTTTCATGTAGGTATTTTAAAAATGCCTTTTAATGCACATATGCTCTAACTTATGCTCTGTATGTAATTTAATTAAAGAATGCGTAGTAATATAATGCATTTGTATTATTTTTATTAAAACTTTAAGTACGAAAATATATGCACTTTGGCAGGCGTATTGCTAAAATCAATATATTAGCCAACCAAAAAACTGACTGTTCAAAATTTGTAATAGATTTATTTTAAAGAATAATTATAATTATTTATTGAGTTTAGTATATTACAATAATTAAGTTACATCTATTACAGGTTTATTATATATGTAAGTAAGTCAGCCTCGTGGTGTAATGGTCAGTGCATTTGCCTACTATGCCAAAGGTCTCGGGTTTAATTCCCGGCAGGGTTAATATGAAATATTTATGTAGTAGATTGTTTTCACACTAAAATATTTCATAATCCCTAGACTAGTACCCGAAGCGTAAGACTGATCATCTTACCTTCATGTAACAAAAATGATCAAGATACGCTACGATTGGTGTACCAATGCAGTGGCTTATGCACTATTAGGTGCGGATAGGGAATGATGATGATGATGAATAATAAATACAGTTGAACTCCAACTATCCGTATTAATGAATGCCAAATTGTATTGCTTTTGAAATAATACAGCGAATTGGAATCACATTAAAAACTTACTTCAACATGTCCAGCAAAGTTAATTGCACAATTAAATTAAAATTAAAAACATCTTTATTTTTTATTTTCTGATAATGATTTGGATATTTGACAATCCGGATGACCGGAAGTCAGATAAACGGAGTTTTAATGTACAACATTGATTTAAGAGTCTTCTTCACTAGGATAGATTGTGGAATGATGGAAATATTCATGTTTTTTTACTGAAGTATAAAATGCGTAGTAAGGGATTAAGTATGTATTTGTTTTAATGAATTTTGTTTTCATTAAAACATTAAAACATTTTAATGAAAAGTGTATACAGTGTGTCCGTCATATCCTGGCGTCGGCGTCGATCCACCTTCCCCGTTTGACATAATTTGTTCAGTTATTCAATTTGTAGTATGTCGAAAAATGTCTAATTTATTATTTAATGTACATATTGTAGTAGAATATTTTTTTTCTGTAATTTTACTTGCCAGATTTTTACCTACGTTGGCAAAACAATCGTTAAAAATGTTTGCAGTCTGCTGGGTTTTTTTAGTTTTCATGTTTTATAAAAAAAATATTTTCTTTTTTCGTTAGTTTTTTTTTTATCAATGATCTCATTAATTATATTCCATTTCCTCTTGCCATCATTTTGTGTAGCAAAATTATGGTATTTTCAATAAGTAAAGAGTTTTTTTGTATTTATTTTTAAATATCTATTTAGAGGCTCATGGTCTGGTACCTTTTTATTTTTTTAAATTTATATTAATGTTTCATTATGTCTTATTGATACGATTCGACAGTAAGTTTTACATACACATATATTTATTTTCGAATCACAGCTGTTTTTCAGTTGTCAGAAGAGGTAGTGCATACAAACTTATCAATAAAAATACTTTTATCATACAAATTATATGACGAGGAAGGTGGGATGAAATAATGAGTTTAGATGGAGAATGAAGGGAAGTTGGGGTTCTAAGGATAAAATAGTAATGTTTCAGGCGTTTCTTAAAAGTGGCTAGAAAAGCTGTATTGATATGCGATTTTGTCTGGCCTTTTCATGTATTATTTGTGTTTTACCTTTCTTCTGATACGTGCGCAATTATAAATGTATTTATGATGTACGAATCCACAAATAGGTAACTTTTCCCCGAATTCATCGAAGCATAGTCACTACATCAAATTTATCAGGCATTTGTTATCTTGATCAAGTGTCAGATAAGATCTGAACAGTTAAAAAATATATACACTTCTTTTTGTAAAGCCCTTTCTTATCAGTAATTGCTCTTCATCGAGGCAATTTCCACTTCGCTGATTACAGCCGGAACAACTCAGTAGAACTGCGCTAGACTTGTACCGCTCCTATAAGTCAACGCTTTTTTTCTTCCCTTCTTACTCCAGAAAATGGAGGTCTTTGCCATAATTATTTATTAAGGGGAATAATAATCAAACGTGACAATAGATAGTCACAGTGTCACAAATACTGGATTTACTTTATGGTATTTCTAATTTTCTCCAGTCGCCGAGTTTCGTCGTGACCGACATCGTTAGACTGTTGGGAAACTAAACGATTTATTATGTTATGTACAAGTGAAAGCAAGGTTTGTCAATCATGATTTTATATAATGAAAATAAACGATTTCAAATTTAACAAATTGAATTTAGCATAATTGGATATAAAAAATGATTTGTTACGCGCGGTAAAAATTAGAACATTTAATTGTAAAAATAATAATAATGATTTGAATGAAAACGAATTACTTTGCACGACGTCACTTCTTCCGAGTCAACCAATTTATTTATTTAATTCACATTAACGCCCGGAGGGCTTTTACAAGTATAGTACATAGGTAAAATATATAAAATAAGAAATAAAATATGGCGTTTGGTACATTTAAATACAAATGCCTATATGTAACTAGTAAAAAATATAATAATGAAAAACAATGATAGCGTTGTGATAGATTTCCGGTTTACGAAAAGTCAACCTACCAATCAGCAGAACTCACCGAAGATAAGTTGTGATGTCACAGGTGGAGTAATTTTAAAATCACAATACTTCAAAAAACCATAGCTCTTTTTAAACAATACATAAAAATACGTAATTTTTTTGGCATAGTTTGCTGGTCTATTAAGAAAAATTAAAAAAATAAAAAAAACACTGAACTTCCTTATTTTATGAATTTAATGATTTTTTAAATATACACAATAAAAACGTATTTGAATTGAATGCATTTTAATTTTTAAAAAAATTTTAGTTTCCTAGCAGTAAAATATACATAATAAAAACGTATTTGAATTAAATGCATTTTAATTTAAAAAATTTGATTAGTTTCCCAGCAGTTTGACGATGTTGGTCACGATGAAACCCGGTCATCATAAATAAAAGTTTTTTTTTTTTTTTTATTAAAATGCAGTTCCACCAAGAAATTAAAAAAATTTAAAACTCAATGAAATAATGTTTTATTTGTTATCAATTACCGCTTTCTATTAACACCCATATAATATTTTTATTTGAAAATTTGCTAAATCTGGTTTTGTTTAAGTAGCCAAAATTCAAAACGTAACTAGTGTTGTAATATATGATATTATCACAAACCGGTTATGTGTCAATTAAACTGTTTAATACAAATGAGTCATTACGAAAGTAATCTTTTCTTGATATAAATACAAGACTTCGATCTCATGCAGTATTAGGATATTTTTTTGAAAAGTCATCATCATCCCCATTCATTGTTACACCCATCGCAGTATATATTGATTCTTTTTGTTACCTGAAGGTAAGGTGAGCAGTCTTACTCTTCAGATGTCTGTACGAGGACTTTGAAATACACTTTAAAAGGCCTTTCATGGACTTAATGAGTATATGGAAGATAGCAGTATATGGAATTAATAGTATTATTTTATTTGTATTATTTTATTTTATTATTTTATTTATTGAAAACTGACTATCTCTTTGTATTGTTTTGTTTATTTATTTATACGTATTGACTTTCAATAAGCGTATAAATTATACCTATATTGAAGAAAAAATAAAAACTAAAAAACTAAAAAAACTAATGTAAAAACACAGCAAAATTAAAAAGCTCTTTGATTAAGTATTATTATTTTAGTAGGTTGAAGAAAATACTGTATGTTTATTCATATTGAATTTTTCCTACTTTTAAGCTATCAAATTTAAATTGTCGGTTTTAAAAAAAAATCTGTCTATGGTAACGTGGCTAGTGTTGTCGACTTACAGATCAGAGATTTGAGGGTCGAACCCCACTCTATCTAAACTTGATTCCTATTTCCTAATAGTTAATTATTTACAACTCATTGAAAATGGCCCCAAAATGGAAAACACACTGTCAATCATAAGAACGCAATAATTTTTTGTATTGAATTCAACAATACACAGTAAAAATGTGACTTGATCGATATTTAACCGGAAAACGAATCTTAACTTTTGCGCAAGTTATGCCAGGGTAACATCTATCGAACAACTCTTGATTACGTAGCGCTCTTCAAAACTGCAACGACGCGATTTTGACAAAAATGGTCTATTTATAGCGTTTTGTTGAATGTGACGTCATGCGCGGAACCGGACGAGCTTTCGGCGAAAAACGTTTGAATCCGATGGCAGATTTGTGGCACCGAATTGGTATTGCCGGTTGCTACATCTCGCCACTCCGCTACGTCTGTCCTGGCGCGGCGACCCGAGGGGTCAAGTACCTTCCGAGAGATCAAAATCTGATACTCCACACTCGTACAGACCAACTCCATACATACCTGCATATATGTAAAACATCACATCGAAGAGTCCGAAGCAAGTATACGCCGAGTGAACACGCTAAATACTTGGCTCTTACTGGAAGTACATACTCTATGACGCGAATATTACGATACAAAGTCGTTGGTACGAGATACCGCTGATAATTTATACCGAACTTTCATTATACCTTTCAAAATTCAAAACAATATCGCATACATCAGAGATGAGTATATAAATTTGAATATTTTATAGTGTATGCATATTAGTTTCGCCAATTATTTGATCAAAAACAGTGAAAATGATTAGTATTTCACATGGATTTCATTATCCCATATAAAAAGAAACAATATGTAATAAATTATAATGAGATAGATTTAAAAATAATTTAGTTTTAATTGTTATAAAACTAAATGTAAGCTCATAATAGAATATTTTAACACTAACTGTAATAAAAGTTAGCAAAATGGACCTAATTTATTTTATAATCGAGTATCATTTTTTATTTTATTTATAAATCATATAACACAAAGTATTTTACAAGTATAATACCTTGAATTATATTCCCAGGAGTTACAACGACTCAATTCGGGAGATAAATAATATTAACATTTAGAAAATAACACATATTGAGAACAACAAAGAAACAAAACAAGTTTAGCACCTTTATAACTAAATAAAGCACAATATATACGCCTAAAACCTTTTCTTACACAAGCAGAATATATATATTTAAAAAAAACGCTTTGAAGAATAAAAAAAAAAAATATTGAATCTACTAAGGGAGATAAGGTCATTAACATCACATGCCATGCAGGTGATGCTGCCATAGTGATGATGAGAACATATCCATCTCAGTTAGTAAACATCTGGATACCTAAGAAATATCGTATAGTACAATGAACACATGATTATTGGAAACATAATTCGGATATACAAAACGTGTGTCAGACCAAATCATGGTGTATACAACAGAGGCGAGGATAGATGGAGAGAACATAAAAAATACGAAAAAACAAGTAGAAAAACTAAATAGAAAAACCAAATTGGGTTGTGGTCCTGTGGCTAGTGTCTCGGACTCACGGACCGAAGGTCCGTGGTTCGAATCCCACTCTACCCCAACTCGATTCCATTTTCTAATAGTGAGTTATTTACAACTCGTTGAAAATGGCCATCAAAATTAAATATTTGGGTAAATCATAAGAACGCAAATATTTCTTTTTTTAAAAAAAAAAAAAAATAAAAAAAATAACTGCTCAGAACGTCAGAGATGAAATTACTAAAGGCATTCGCAGGGAAACCCAAAAGAGGCAGAATCTAGAGTCAAGAAGTTAGACGGATTTGCGATACCCAGTGCATAGTAAATAGATTATGGAGAGATTACGTCAATAATTTTATTAATGGACAGCTCCAAAATTCCCTATACTAGTGCCTAAAAAATTTCGACCATTTGCTCTTAATTAAATGTTGAAAAATTGCCTGGTGCCTTCCTCCTACATTGGCGTGTCGAGTTCAATTCCCGGTAAAATCTTTACAATATTTATGTGATTTTTCTCAAGACTGTTCTGTGCTGCTGGCTTACCTCTGGGCTTGTTGTGGTGCCTGAATACCTTTATAATAAGGCTACTTGAATTTGTAATAATTTTTAATATAAATAAATCAAACAAAACATTTAAAACTGCAGTTATATTAATACATGGTATAAATATTTTTTTAATAAAATGTTTGCGTTACTGTAATTTACTAAAATATTTCAATTTCGGAGACTATTTTTAACGAGTCGTAAATAACTCACTATTAGAAAATGGGAATACAAATGCGGTAGAGTGGGATTCGAACCTCGAACCTCTGATCCGTGAGTCCGCGATACTAGTCACCGAACTACAACCCCATGACAATTGAGGTAGGTCATATAGAAACGTACGAATAAGTATTTCTTTTAATGTTATATATATATATAACTAGTTAATTTTTCAGAATAATTATTTACCAAATATAACGCTATTCTTTAAAAAAACACGTATTTTTTAAACATATTGCAACAGAAAAATAAAAAAATGGAGGTAGGTTGTGCACAAATTGACGAATACGCATTTTAAACAATTCTTTAACTCTTAATTTTTCACGGAAATTTATTAAAATAAAATAATGCATTTCTTAAAAAAAAAAAAAAAGTATTCTGTCAGCTCAAGTAACTTCAGTGCAAGTACAAATATCATTCAAATAAAATTGTGAAAATAAGTAAATAAAATAAATAAACCCACATTATCTACATATAAGTGTGTATTATAATTATGAACTTTTGTTTTTTACTTTACAGTTTATCAAGAAATAATAATTAATTGTTGTATATTTTTCATGATACAACAGTAGTTTATTGTTTTCTCATTCTTTTATGTAGGTGTTTACTTGTAACTTATTGCATAACATGAAAGCCTGAATATTCGTGATCGCGCAATGTTGATAAAACACTCGATGACGTGACGCGGTTACCAATATGATAATACATGGCAAAACAATTATCTTCGTCAAAGCAATATAAAAAAATAAAATTGCCACTACAACCTACTATAGATTGCATACAGTGGTTTAATTTAAAAATATTTTAAGCATATGTATATTATATAAGATGGTAACCATAAGTCATGCGACTTATCACGTGAAGTAGTAGCAACTAGCAACTAGCAACCACGGTTAAAACAATATTAGCGATTGTCGAAATAAATAACAGAAGAGCACAGAGAATATCAAATATTACTTCTAAATTTTAGCTCAATTATTTCACAGAAAATATTTCATAAGCCTCGTAAATGCCTAGACTTCCCTAATCCTTTCCCAAAAATGTTTTCCTCTGTGTTATATAATAAATTCCAATACCTATTTAAAAAAAAAAAGTCATAACAATTGTTCTGCTGAATATTTAATGTATTTTGTATTGATATTATATCGAACAATTAAGTAAAATATATAAAATAATGTATGTAGCGTGATATACTCGTAGTTCTTATTCTGAGCGTCAATGTGCTTTAAAAATATAAAGTGAAGGTTTAGTACCTGACTTGTGTTTAGACACAATAGGGAAATATAAAGCTTTTTTAAAAACATTTTTACAACAAAAAAGGTCCATGAAATACTGTCCAATAAAAAAAATATTTTTGTTACTTATTAGTAGCATAAAAAATATTTTTAAATTTGTAATTTTGAGTTCCCTCAAAAACGATCATTCCATTGGCCACGCCCCTAATACGTCACGATTCATATTTACTTGTTCCTGACCATTTGAATTTGTTTAGTACATTATCACGAATCTTGACGTCACAACTACCAAGGCCAAACATGTCGCGTTTTTCTAGAGACGTATTGAAAAATTAAAATAATAAATTGAAATATAAAAACGTTTCTCCACAATATCCATCCTGTTTTTGGAAATACAATTAGTTTTTGTAAATCCATTTCATATATTTTTATCGGTATTCATAGAATGTGATATTTCCATATCCAGTAAACATCATAATTTAATGAAATTATTTTTACATACAGTTATTTCCGAAATCAAACATTTATATTTCTAATGTTGTTATTTGCCAATAACATACATGCTAATTTTCATAAAAACTCAGAGTTATCTACAATATCTACACGCGATAACCATTTGTATGCCTAAATGTTCACCTTAATGTCTGTCGGCCTCGTGGTGTAATGGTCAGTGCGTTTGCCTACCATGCAAGAGGTCTCGGTTTCGATTCCCGACATGATTGAAATGAAATATTTATTTTAAAAGGTGTTTTTTCACTTGAATATTGAATAGTCCCTAGACTGGTACCTGAAGCGTAAGACTGATCATCTTACCTTCATGTAACAAAAAAGATACGCTGCGATTGGTATATCAATACAGTGCCCTATGCACCATTGGGCGCGGAAAGGGAATCATCATCGAAGAGATGACTGACTCGAGTGTTTGATTTGATATTGAGATCCTAACACGAATTTCTACAAAATAAACGCCAACTCAATTAAAAAAATTCATATTTAAATTTAATTAAAACTAACATGAAAATGGTATTGGCTAATTTTGCCCACAGTGCTTTCAAACAATTTTTAGGTAATAAGTAAATTTATATTTGTTTTAATGGAAATTGAATAATAATTTATGAAAGTTTGTCAATAATACTACCCACGTTTATCCCAAAACAACCGGCGCATCCTTAACCTGTTGTCATCATTTTGAAAATATTCATAAAATAATTTTAGTTTTTAATCTCGAGGGCATTTGCGGGTCACTCTGTTATGAAAATTGCCTATCTACGAACATGACATGTGTATATGTTATTATGCTAAAAGGCACAGCGCACGAAATAGGAACTCAAGGATTCTCTAAATGCTAAAGTAATTTTGTGCCTTCTAAATAAAATATCAGTCCGCTAAATTTGTTGAGTCAACAATATGCAAACGAAGTTTTTTGTTGATGACAGAAATTATAATTGTGTGAGTATTATAAGAAATTGAACTGTATTTATAGTTGGTTAAATTTCAAATATATCACGCGATTTATTTAAATCAGAACTATATGATACCTAATCGATTGAAAGGTAAAAAACTTTTATTTGGTTTATTTTATGAAATTTACTTATCAGTGTAACTTATTGTAACCATGTGAGAATTTTTAATACAACACATTTACTATAAAAGTATTTTTTTCGGGCCATTAGATAATAAATTAATTTACATAAGATACACTCTTACATTTGAAGGGTACAGGATATAATGATGTATATAAAATATGGATTTCAATTTTGATGTGTTTTTAATACTGATAGAGGTGGCGCTTCATACTCGTATAACGCGAATTTGAAATGTTTAGAAAATTATTAAACATCATTGCCGTGCAAAACGCGTAGTAGAGTAAAAAAGGCTTACTGTTTATGCTGATTACTCTGAATTCAAAGCTGTAGGTCGCGCCCTTTTGCATTGCTTCACATTGTTATACAAAGGAAATACACTATTTTCCACCAAATACAAGATAAGCTCCGGAACCTATGTTGAATGGGACACGAGTCGGGTGCCGCATCTATACATATAAATGGCTTTTAACTAATAATGCCATCTGACGATAGTTCACGTGATCTATATTTTTTTTAAATAAAGTTTTACGCAAAGTTTTTCCTTTCCAAAGTAACTGAAAAAAATGCATAATACTGGTATAAAGGATGGATGTCAGTTACCTAGCGAAACTTTTGCAAAAAAAAAAAACTAGTAAAGTCAGTTAGGTCAAGACCGGATTTATCCGGTCAGACGGTAATCCTAGTCGCAGAGGACATAATAATATACACCTTAAACCTTAAACCTTAAACCACGGAAGTCACATTGAACGAAATGTTCAGAAATCTAGATTTTTTGATTGTGCGATTTCCAAAACAACATAACTTTTGAACCAAATGAGATAAGCTTTTAATGTAAAATGATGATTATTTTGATACTAAAAGTACATATTTAAATAGCGTATCTAGGATTAATGATATTTTTCGCATTAAAACAAAGTACACTTTAGAGAACATTATTTTTGGTACGTGTATTTTGTACATACACATGAATGGTTTCTCATTTAATAACATATATACAAAAATCAAAAAAATGTTACCTGTGTCGATATTCGCTAATAAGCGGAATGGGGAATGTTGTAATACGTAAAGTGGCCACTTAACCCAGCCAATGACAGGTCATAAGCCCTGTAAACGCTCGAATATCCATAATCCTGAATTTGAAAAAAATTCTACCTCATCTCTGTAGGGATTTTGATAAAAAAAAAAAACACTTTAGAGTTTTATTTCATCTTAAAAATTCATTTTTATGCCGTTAGTGGACTTTGGTGTTTTAATCATGTGTAAAATTGCTTATTGCAATAATTTCTGCATTTTTAACTTCTAAACGGCAAACAGTGGACTACTGTGTTTTATCCTCTTCAGGCTGTGGTCTGGTAAAACGTACGCAAAATGAGGAAATCATACGATTTTGCCATTTTAAAACGAGTGTTTTTTTTTTAATCGCGCAATGATAAAAAAATATAAAAACATAAATTAGATAAAAACAATAATAGTTAAAGGCATTAAGACATTGTTAAAACATTAGTTTTAAATTGCAAAATCGTATTATTTCCTCATTTTGCGTGCGTTTTACCAGACTACAGTACGAATATAATTTCGAATATCATTTTCAAAAATAAATGTGGGTTTTCATATTTCAAATACGATTACAAACTTATTCCAGGAGATATTTGCGTCTTTTGTTTCAATTTAAAGTTGTATCCCTCTAAAACACACGATACCGACAAGTCAATTTCAGTTCGATTAGTGAATAATTCACGCACTTGGACGTGATGATAAACCATCATTTAGTGCGTTCCTCGGTGACATATTATTATGCGTATGTCACAAGTTACAAGTCACTGCGAGTTACGGAGGCATGTCGCATTGTCCGCTCGTCATTCTTCGTTTTTTTTCCTGTCACGCTTTATGTCGTCACACGAGGCAAACAGCAATGGTGGAAGTACAAAAAAACACAATATACACACTTAGCAATCTGCCCACTGACTCATATCACCCTGCATCCGCATTACCTACATCAGCTCTGAACTAAACGAGTTTTCTTGGTGACATTCGCACGTGATACATTATACTCGCAAAGAGAGCAAAAACATATATATGTCGATATAGAGTATAACGTTATATAACATTCATTATTGGTTACACATATCTTAAAATAGGCGGAATTTAATATCGAAATCAGTGTGGTCATTTTTAAGTGCCTGCATCTCGATATTCTTTTTATTTTTTTAAATAACCCGCTAACTCTTTATTTTAGAGGCTTATCAGCAGGTCGAAAAGAGAGGATGTAGAAGAAATGTGAAAAATACACTAATTGAGGGGGAAAAAAAGTTGGTTTTTTTCTTGGAGCTGTAAAACGCATGTTTCTTATGCATGACTTACGTGTTTTGCTGTAAATGTCGGTTATATTATGTAAATATTTCATCGAAGACTAATACCCGTATGCAGAGACAAAACTTAAGGTGAGGAAAGTTCATTCTAATTTCAAATGCAAAGAATAACCCGAAGGTGAAGACAATAGAATGTACTTTCCTCACCTTAAGGTTTGTCTCTGCATACGGGTATAAATGCATTATTTACATGAATTTAATATGGTTGTTAATAGCAAAGCATATAAATATATAAGAAAAAAAATACTTTTGGTTAATAATGTTTATTGTACATTGGCGGGGCAACGGCAATTTCTTCCAATCAACCAATGAAATCAAAGTTTTATTTTTAAAATTCAAGTTAAAACATATTCAATAGAAAAGAAAGATAAAAAAAGCATAAAAATAGAAATAAACGTATTTGTGTATAAATTACCTTAAATATATACCTATACTATACCTTTCGTACTATATACATTTTTTCTGTAAGAAATTGTAAAATTACAGGTAAATATTAAAACATTTTAATCTAAATTAAAGAAAACACACGAGACTTACCCTATCCTGATCTCCATACAGTAGAAAATTGTGTATCTTTTAGAATATAATATCTAATTTTAAGGAACCTGTTTGAGCCAGTAAAAATGAAGTGTAAATTAAATATAATGTACATACGAAATAAATAAAATAAATAATGTACATACGTATATACATATGTATATAAATAAAAATTAATGAAAAACGAACACCCCCTACACACTAGCTTTACCTTTATTTGAAAGGAAGAAACGTTATTATTAATTATGTATGTACAAAACATTTGTAATTTTATACTTATTTCGTTAACGTTTTTTTTAATAGATTAAAATAATTAAAAAAACAAATTCACAGGTTCAATTTTAATAATATTTAATAACCACTTTTGTGAGACTATAGTTTATTCACTAAGAAAAACTTTCATTTGCATGGAACGAAAAAAAAATGTAGGTAAAACGTAACATGCATGCTCTGAATTCTCAGTACAAAGGACGTTGGTATAACGATTAACTCATCATTGTCGCTGGAAAACCATAATATAGGTATTATATTTGTATACGAAGCAAACAGTTTTTTTGTTTTTGCTTATAGAGCGAAACGGATTGGACAAAGATATTTTTACATATCTAAATTACCTAATTATTCCGGTTACTACGTTTAATTCTATGCGTCAAAACAACTAACATAGAATTTAAAAAGCAATAAGGAAGGTTTTGTAGAAAAATCGCAAAAAAATGTTTTAACGCATATATTTAAGCGTGAAGTATCGGTTTCAAGGAATACGTATGTACATATTTGATCGTTCATCTACTTGCTTATATATATTCTTATATTATTCTTATCCCTGGCTGAATCGCTTAGTCCATTCTGCGAAATATTTTTAGTACATATATCTCACCCCCCCCCCCTCCTAGAGAGCCGCAACTCGAAATGTGTCAAACTGAGAAAAATTCATAGTCTTTATTCAATAAAATATACACATTGTGGCGGGTCGACAACGACGGCACGAGCCGAAGATTGCCGAACGCCGACGTAGAGCGTACGAACGGGCCAAACCGACCTAGAGAAAAACTACCGGATTCCGACCTCACCGCACGCGTCTTCGAGGCACAAAATTACCGCCAATTTAGATTTACCAACTTCATTTTATTTTGCCTAATATAGTTATTAGAATCCTTCTTTCAATGTGTTAGCTTCAGTAGTTTAGTTTCGTGAATAAATCTTTGTGTAAAACGTAAGTACCCTGTTTTACTTGCTCTCATTCTGTGCACCCACATAACTTTGTACATCACAAAATTAGGCCACCAACTAGGTGCCTACATAAAGGTGGTAACAACACGACTAAAAGTGGTATACCCCGACGTTTGAACACGAAAACACAACATTAAACAATCAATCACGGTGACCCCATTCAAATTCCATAAAAATTGCGCAAAATTTCAGACAGAAATATCTTCGCTTGACAAAATTGTACAACAATTACTTTTTTTCGGTCGGTACATGAAAAATTTAAAATTTCATTTTTAATTTGATTGCACTTTTAATTTATTTGTAACTAATCAAGGTTAATCTATTTCAAGGTTAACTTATTGTAAGGTTAATTAATTTAGTATAATAGAATTATATTATAATAATTATAATATATAATAGAATTAGATTTTTCAAAGACCGAGCGAATCGAGTGAATTTTTCTGTCGGTAACAATCTTCAATGTAAATGTAACTAATGTAAATGTAATTAATGTAACTAGTGAATTGATTAAACTGTGATTAATTTCTTAACAATATTACTCGGCCGGGATTAATTCAAACAGGTGATTCATAATTTAACTAAAATTATTATAAACAAACATAATATAATACGTTCGAGCGACTCGCTCACCAAAAATCGCACGCCGAGTAATACATTCCTACAACACATATAAATTTTATTTTTTTTTATTTTTCTTGAGTCGAACACACAAACAATTCACACGAACATTTACATAGGGTGCCAGATTGAGTAGAGGTACTTACAGGGTACCGGAACATAATTATTTTTGACAAATATTATATGGCGAGACAAGCGTGACGTAGGCATCCGAAAGTTTTCTCCTTGTGAACGCACTGCGGGAGTAAGTTTTTTTTTTACCAGCGAAATCTATCGGAAATATTTTTCAGCTGGCGCAGTCGTGCACAATACTTGCAATTTGTAAAATTTTATTTTTGTAAACAACTTGAAACTATCAAACAAACAGATATTCGGGCGGCTAAGCCGACGAATGTTTAACTTAGTACGTGGACATTAGTATCCATATTTTTTTTCTATACACATTATATCGTGTGACTGTACTATATATGTTTATATTTTTAACCTAGGCTATGCATGTTATTATGTGTTACAGATTTGAAGTTTTACCATAAACATTTTTAAACTTGATATATTGTACAACGGACAATCAAAAGGAATATTAATATTGAGGGGACCACTCAGGCTTGGAGAATACAAATACCTAATAGTTGGAAAATGTGTTCCGCCGTATGGTAAAATAATTATTTAAATTTTCTGTTTTTAATTTTCTTTTCTATAACTTGCACAGTACATACATAACAAATAGTGACTCTGACATTTAAAAAATAAATATTTTTGTTTGAAATTTAAATTTAAATTTAAATTTAAATCTAATAATTTAAACTTAACTTTTTAATACAACTACACTCATTATTGAATACTTTTATTTCAATATGTTAACTTATACTGTAATCATTATTACATACATTTTTCTGAATTTTTTTTTAAAAACGAATATTTTTAAACTGTAAACAATGGCTAACAAGGACAACACTGACTTGACAAATATCAACACAGCAAACAACATGTTCCACACGGATAGGATTAGCGTTAAACTACCACAGCTATGGGTGAACAACATCGAACTTTGGTTTAAACAGATAGAAGCACAATTCGAGTTGGCAAACATAGTTTCAGAAGACGCACGTTATAGTCACTTAGTGTCAAAACTTGAACAAACGCACATAGAACAAGTTTCAGATATTTTACTCATGGAACCGAACCGAGCAAAATATACGAGGCTGAAGGAAGCTATAATCCAACGCATGGGCTGTCCACAGGACAGAAGGAGAGAAAAACTGTTTTCTTCCTTACAGCTTGGGGATCGAAACCCATCCAGCCTACTTAGAGAGATGCGGACGCTAGCAATAGGTTTACAAATAGACGAAACGACGTTGCAATACTTGTGGATACAACAACTGCCCAAGACGATCCAAGCGCATTTAGCCATAAGCGAAGATGACTGGGATAGGCAAGCGACGATAGCAGATCGCCTAATACAGGTGTACACACAGGATAATGTAGCGGTAGTAGGTACCAACAATAAAAATAACATTTGTAGTTTAGAACAGTCCGTACAAGCTCTAACCCATAAGGTAGAGAGTTTATTTCACACAATCAACAAACAGCATAGTCACAACAACAATAACAATAGATTCAAACACACAACAAGTAACAGCAGTAACAATTTCAATAACAACAAATACAACAACAATTTCAACAAAACAAGCTATAGGGCCAACGGAAATAACAAGAAAACTATTCTTTGTTACTTCCACACAAAATTTGGCGATCAAGCTAAGAAATGCGTCACACCATGTGAATTTAAACCGCATCTAGCTTCAAAAAACTAGATGGTCGAATCATAGCGGAGGCGGCTGATTCAACCAACACAACACGTCTCTTTGTTAAAGATCGTGATACCGGTGTGTCATACCTCGTTGACTCCGGATCGGAAATATCATTAATTCCTAGATCTTTACACAAACGCCATGGAGAAAAGTCTAAGCTAATTCTCTATGCAGCGAACGGGACTACGATCCAGAATTTCGGAGTTACCACGGTAACACTGAATCTGGGATGTAAACAAATGTTTACATGGAAGTTTATAATAGCGGATACGACACGCCCTATTATAGGAGCAGATTTTCTCCACAACTTCCACCTGTTAGTAGATGTTAGGAACAAACGGTTAGTAGACAATACAAACGGCAAGATAGTCAGAGCATTTGACATCTCCACAAACAACAACATAACATGTTCCATATCATTAACAGACAAAACCAACATTTACCACTCACTCATATTGAAGTATCCACAACTAGTAGATATCAATAAACCATACGCAGGGCTGGATAAACACAACACAATCCACCATATAGATACCCGTGGCAAACCCGTTATGTGTAAGACTCGTCGGCTGTCCCCAGAACTACTGAGGCAGGCGAAGCAAGAGTTCGATCACATGGTGGCTCAAGGTATTTGTAGACCCTCCAAGAGTGAGTGGGCCTCTCCATTGCATATGGTGAAGAAGAGCGATGGTACTTATCGCCCTTGTGGCGATTACCGTAGCTTAAACGCACAGACGGTACCTGATCGTTATTCCTTGCCACATATCCACGATATATGCAATGACTTATTTAACTGTAAAATTTTTTCCAAAATTGACTTACAACGAGCATATCACCAAATTCCAATTAATGAAACTGACATTAAAAAGACAGCTATAACCACACCATTCGGGTTATTTGAATTTGTAAGAATGCCATTCGGACTATCATGCGCTGCACAAACATTCCAACGTCACATCAACGAAGTCACAAGAGGTCTAGAAGGAGTACACGCATATATCGACGATATATTGATCGCTTCACCAGACGAAGAAACACATGTGGAACACTTAAAAGCTTTGTTCCAGCGACTTCAAGATCATGGAATGGTGGTAAACCCATCTAAATGCGAGTTTGCCAAGAAAACACTGTTATTTCTTGGTTATGAAATTTCGGCTGAAGGCATCGGACCCTCGCCAACAAAAGTGGAAGCCATCACGAACCTCAACAAGCCAGAAACCATTAAGCAGTTGAGAAGATTCTTGGCCATGGGAAACTTCTACCGAAGATTCATACCACGAGCAGCACACAAATTGATACGACTACACGATTACCTCAAGGGAGCAAAAAAGAATGACAACAGAAAAGTAGAGTGGAACGAAGTCACTACACACGATTTCGAAGAGGTCAAGAACTCGCTGATCAACGCCACTAAGCTTAGCTACCCAGAGGAAAGCAGCAAGATGTCAGTGTGGACAGACGCCTCAGATTACGCAATCGGAGGCGTGCTACAACAAACCACAGACGGCATCAACTACAAACCGATAAGTTTCTTCTCAAAAAAGTTGAACAAGGCTCAGTGTTCATATAGTACGTACGACAGGGAACTACTAGCCATTTTTGAGACTGTAAGGTACTTTCAACATTATCTGGAGGGCAGAGAATTCTGTATATACACGGACCATAAACCACTACAATTCGTGTTTAGAAGGAAAAGTCACGACAAAGAAAGCCCCAGACAACTCAGATATCTAGACTACATCTCACAGTTCAGCACGGACATCAAATACATAAAAGGAGAAGACAACGTCGTCGCCGATACCTTATCAAGAATCGACATGATCGAACAAGAGGCAAACATATCGTTCGAAAAGATCCATAAAGAACAAAGGCAGGACAACGAACTACTCGCACTCTTGGACGACAAGAACACTGCTCTGAACCTGATCAAAACCAACATGCAGGGACAAGAAATCGTCTTCGATCTCAACAAAGGCAACATGCGACCGTACATCCCAAAAACGCTACAGAGATCTTTCTTCAACCAAGTGCATAACCTCAACCATGCAGGAGCCGACGCCACGACCAAGACCATCAGTCAAAGAGGCGTCTGGAAAAATATGAAAGCAGACTGCGCAGCTTGGACGAAGGCCTGCATACCCTGTCAGAAGAGCAAAGTCAACAAACACACGAGGACACCGATCATCAAGATCGACATGCCGAGACAGAAATTCTGCGTGGTCCATGTCGACCTCATCGGACCTTTTCCACCATCAGAGGGACTGAGGTACTGCCTCACATGTATCGACCGATACACTCGATGGGCGGAAGTAATCCCTATCGCAGATATCCAGACCCACACAATCATCAGAGCCATCTGGGACAACTGGATTGCGAGATACGGCGTACCGGAGAAAATTATAACTGATCAGGGTAGGCAATTCATGTCTACGGACTTTAACTTGTTTTGTTCCAGATCAGGCATAGCACACTCCAACACGACGCCTTACCATCCACAAAGTAATGGCATGATCGAGCGATTTCATAGAACGCTGAAGACGGCCATTAAAGCTCACCACCCTGTTCCGTGGACAAAATCGATCAGCACCATACTACTCGGACTGAGGGCCACACTGCGCACGAATGCAGAGCACTCAGTAGCAGAGATGCTGTATGGGTGCAAACTAAAGTTACCAGCAGACATCCTGGAGCAGACGAACGACTACATTGACCCGGACTCCTACACTAGGCAACTGGTAAATTTCATGCAAAACGTCAAACCAAGGCCAGTCGAGCACCACAATAAAGGTAACGTTTTCATCCACCCGGAACTAAAGAGAGCCACACACTTGTTTCTGAGGGACGACAGAGTGTACAAACCCCTGATGCCGAACTACAAGGGGCCCTACAAGGTCATCACCAGGGCGGAAAAGACGGTAACACTGGACGTGGATGGCGAACATAAAAAGGTTTCGCTGGACAGGTGCAAGCCGGCGTTCCAGACAGCGGAAGAACGAGCCAGTCCAGCAGAAACGGAAACACCAACAGAACAACCGGCATACACAACGCGTAGCGGCAGGAGGGTGATACAGCGTCAGTTTTGAAAAACAGATTTCAAAACTTGGAAGGGGGCTGTGTGGCGGGTCGACAACGACGGCACGAGCCGAAGATTGCCGAACGCCGACGTAGAGCGTACGAACGGGCCAAACCGACCTAGAGAAAAACTACCGGATTCCGACCTCACCGCACGCGTCTTCGAGGCACAAAATTACCGCCAATTTAGATTTACCAACTTCATTTTATTTTGCCTAATATAGTTATTAGAATCCTTCTTTCAATGTGTTAGCTTCAGTAGTTTAGTTTCGTGAATAAATCTTTGTGTAAAACGTAAGTACCCTGTTTTACTTGCTCTCATTCTGTGCACCCACATAACTTTGTACATCACAAAATTAGGCCACCAACTAGGTGCCTACATAAAGGTGGTAACAACACGACTAAAACATTATTACAATATCAATACATTATAAAGAAAACAAAGTATTGAAATATATGTTGTCCCGATAAACTGTTCAATGATAGTTTGTCATCGGGGGCTCAGACATTAGTTTTAATTAATAATCAAATAAAAAGAGAATAAATAGAATGACTGAAGATTTTGAAATTTGCAATTTTGATCACTTATCAACATAAAACAACGTAGGTACACAATATAATTTTACAAATTATTTATTAAAAAATAATTTTGACTCTTAATAAACATGACATGTTATAACTATAATTTTTAATGAATTTTTAGTTTGACAAAGTGGGCTACATCCAAATTCTGTTAAATGTCAGACTTAACCCAAAATATTTTTTAAAAATGATAACACCCTTCAAGTAGGTGTGCAATATTATGTATAAGTTTGTGTATATGTTGTTTAATTACTAAACGACATAAGCAGGTGTATTTTTCCGCATAAACTAATTTAAAATGAACTAAACGTCAAGTTTAAATATAGATATAAGTAACTTATATGGGGAGCAAACATTCAAAAAGTAATAAGTCCAAATTAAAAAAAAAGGTGTATACTAAACTGTTTATCCACAATGCGTTTTTTCTTATACAAAACATTTCCTAAAGTTCATACATTTAAACAAACAGTGTTATGAAATACAACTTCATATTCATTTCTCAAACTCTATAATAGAGTAGAGAAATAGATAAATATTATACAGGGTGTTCATTAAACCCTGTCACATCCGAAACCACGATGATCAGTATGAGTAAGAAGACATATTGGCACATTAAAATATTTTTTTTGGAACAAATACAATTTAAAAAAGTTAAATATCAAAAAAGCCAATGGTTGCTTACTTCTGCAGGGGAGAAACGAGGGGGGGGGGAGTCTGATACGCTGACAACCGCACAACCGCGCTCCTCTCACTTCTCCCCTGCAGAAGTAAGCAACTATTTGTTTTTTTGAATATTTGAATTTTGTTTGTTCTAAATATTTTTTTTAATATGCCAATATGTCTTCTTGTCCATACTGATCATCGTGGTTTTGGATTTGACAGGGTTTAAAGAACATCCTGTATAAGTGAGAAATTGCTTATTGAGTGTTTGTTTCTCATATATTTTTCAGCTTCATTCTCTAAGGAATATCAAAATTACAGGTTCGTTATATTGAACGGTTTAATAGTGGGATCAAAGGAGGTCTAGACGTTGTGAAAAGTTTTCTGTATCTTTTTTACAACAGGTTTTGCGTCATTTAAGCGTCTCCTACGCCGAACTCTATCAATTTCTATGTCAATATCTCATGCGTGGGTTCTAAACAGTTTTAAACTAGATCATCTGGATTATAACACGGATTTACTGGTTCATCAGTGCTAAATTCATTAAATAAATATATCCCCGCATAAATAATATTTTGTCTGATTGGTGATACACTAAGTTTCTTTGTGTTGTTGAAAAATGAACTTGTTTTTTATTGATAGCGTCTTTCTGGGCTGTTGTGCTGAGAATCAATAGTATTGACAAATTACAGAAGGGATGGAGAACATTTTAGAAAAGGGAATATGGAAGTCTATGCATTTATAGGTCATTGGCTGTTTAAAGTGGTCACTTTACACATTATGTAACATTCAACATTTTGCCTATATTTGAAAATCCATATTTCTTAAATTTTTCTATCATTTGATTTTAATGAAGTTAAAAAGCTGAAACCTTTGTTGTTGCGAAGAAATTCGCTGCATCCATTATCTGACAATAAACACATTCACGTCTCCGCGACTTACTTGGATAGAAGTCTATTTAACGCTCGAAAGTCTAATTTTTTCAAAGTTCGTTTATATATAGTTCAAGATTTGTACATTTTATTTACTTTCAAATGTGAATAAAATGTTATATTTTGATATTTCTTTTAAAATTTGAGCATAGAAAATTTACTTTTTCAATGAAAGTTCAATTGGTTTACTTTTAATATCGAATCTCGATAATTGACTGCAATTATGTTCAAAATGTCGTCAGAAGGAATGGCGTTGGCTATTGACACGTGGAACAATTGAACGTGGACTTTTTAAACACCTTGGTTTTCATTTCAAATAAATTTTAACAGATTTATCTATTTAAACCATTGGTTTTCTACTCAATAATTCGGATATTAATATGACAAAGATAGCAAAATAAATATTTGCTAATAATTATTTGTTTTCGTAGTTGACTAGATCAATAAATATTTAATAGCCATTTCATAATAATTGTAACCCTATAACTCGGATAATAATCAGACTATGAAATTCATGGTGAATCGTAATATTCGTCATTAAATTATTTTATCGCTATTTTCTCGGGTTTTTCGCAGTACCTAATAAATTTATTTGTTGAAATACTTTTATGGCTAAAACCATATCAAGTATTTTTTTTACTTCAGCAAAATAAATAATAGAAAACAGTTTTACTATAAATATAAAATTATAGGAATATAATTTTATTTCTCCATTTAAGACAAACTTTTGTTGTCTTAAAATTATTCGAAGAAAAATGAATACAGATTTTACAAAATGAAGGTAAAGCCCTCGCTTTAATAGTGTTTTAGAAATATTGTCTGGAAACTTACTGTTTTGTGGGAGTAGGAACGTATACCTAATATTATGTACTTATGTACGTTTTATATTGCTAGCGTAAGATATTGTGACGTCAATCCTTTTGCCTATGGTAGGAGCAAACAGGGTTGAGCTTTTTTAAAAATGCGATTTATTCGTGAAGATATATTAGGTCCATTGTTGCATGCAATATACAGGAAGTATTGCTGTTTAATTTTAAAAACGTAAATGAGAGACATTGTAAATGTGTTTATTGGACAATTTATGAAGGTTTTAATAATAATGTGATCAAGAATCAGTTATTAAAATTATATTTCGACAATATACTGGCAGTACTATTTTTAGTTGTAAGCGTTATGCCATAATTTTTTCGCACTATTTGCCAATGTTTCGTACAGAAATGCAGCGTCTATCACCTGAGCTAATGATACAATATCTGACGTCCTATACAAACTACTTTATTCGGCTAGACCATCGTGTATCGCTACAGTTTCTTTATCTTTTCATTTTAAAAACCTCAAATTTGGAACAACCAATGACTGATTTCATTGTTCTCGTGACATCTTCAAAACTTGCATCCTTATTATAAAAATAAACCCATTCATACGATATTAGTAAGAATAAACATATTTTTTAATATACATGGAACTTGGTGCATTTTACTTCGCAATATTATTAATCCCATAATTTATTAATTAATTATAAATAAATACTTCAAAAAGTAAGGAATAAAAAAAATATGCTTAAATACAAGTAAAGAGCGTATGCATACATTATATCCATATATTTTATATTTTATTTTACCCGAGTTTAAATGAGATTAGATCAATATTTATTTTTAAGAAAGTAAAATAATATGTGTTTTAATATACTTATAAGTACACGCATAAAATAAAACAAAAAAGTAACACAGTAAAAAGTTTAACAAAATGTTTCAATAATCTGATGATAACCGGATATTATGATAATTTATATAACTTTATTTATATAAATTAAGTTACCGGTTACTAGTTTTATTTCTGTAATTGACTGAAAGACGCTGACAAACTTGAATGTCATTGCACAATTGCACATCCCTATATACGGGACAAGAGAGTTCCCCTTTACACGGGCAATATCCATAGACGTAATGGCGCCCGAAGGCGGGAAACCACTGAAAAGATCTTGTGAATATTTAACATCAACATTTTCTCCAACAATGAGAAACGTTTTACCTATGGTTAAGATACGGACAGATTCAAAAGCTTCAAAGGACGACAACAGTCTGCGGGATCTTTTTATTATATTCTTTGTACTTTTTGTGTAAAGGGAAATTTCCGGCGTAGAAAAATGTCTAAGGAATGATGATTCATAATTTTTAATGGCGTCTGCATCCGGCGCTTTTGGGATCGGACTAAATTTAAAAATTAACTCTGGCCGGCTAGGGAATTCTTTATACTCCATTTGTAGATTATTAAGTAATGTTATGCTAATGTATTTCAATATGTTTATGTGTTTTTTTTTGTTATGAGTTATGATATGTGTTTGTAAGAAAAACTCAGTTACCTATATTTATCTACAATTAGTGTTTAATTTTTTTTTTCAAAAATAAACAGAAGTTTTTCGACTTGTTAGAGATGTTCATGTTATATATGTATATAGATATATATATATAAATAAAAAATAAGACGTCGTTTTCGCTAGTTTTAAGTTCTTATTTAGATTTTTTTAGCTTTGTAGAAAAAGTGCTACGTTTTAAATTCTTTCAAGGGAGACACTTAATATAACGTTCACATTTCAATTAAATCAATGTTTACCATAGTCTTTGGACGAAAATAGTATTTATTTATTTTTTCTTGTTATTTTGATGCCAATACGATTTAAATATTTAAATTTTAAATCCTTGCTACCATTTTGCAATTGTCATTATTTTTGTTACATGGAAAAAAAGGAATCAGTTTTACGCTTAAGGTACAAGTCCTGGAATATAAAAATATTTTACAGTGTAGAACTTCCTTTAAAACCAATATGTCACGCCCACCCTGCCAGGAATCAAACCTAGGACCTCAATAATGGTAGGCAAACGCGCCAACTACTACACAACGAGGTAGTCTTATCTTCAGTCTGATCATATTGTGACATACTCGTATAATCATTTTATTATCTTTAAAAAACTTTTTTTTTAATTTGATAAAATAAAAAAGTAAAAATTTTCGCTGTATGAGGAGAGTGCAAATTTGGGAGGGAAAGAATGATTTGGAGGGGAAAGGAAAATCTTAAATTTTGAAATAGTGACATTATCCAATTTAAAACGTTCTTAAATGCACTGTTTAAAATTAATTATTAATGTCGTTATAAAACGTTCTTTTTCATAATTTTTTTTCTCTGTTTTTGATTGTGTATTATTATTTTTTACTATATTTTTATTAAATTAATGTATTAAATATTTTTGTGTACCAGATATTATGTTATTATCTTATATATATACTTACAATAAACCAATTTATATTATTTGTTTTTAACAATATTTTGTTAATACATTTTTTTTATATGTGTAAGTGTACGTATAAAAATATTTTTTTTGTTTAAATTCTTTACAAGTTATTTACAATTTGCTTTTTAATTCAATTACTTTTCTTATATCCATATATTTTTTTCTTTTTTACTATGTAAAGTTTCACTTTTTATTTTGCATGGCAGTATGCTTTTTGTTTCTACATGTATACAAAAAAGCGTTGTTTATCTTTTAAATTATTACTTACTATGTTTGTAGAAATCATCCTTCTTAGGATGGATTGCCTTAATATAAAAAAATATATATATATATATACTATGTTTGTACTTACCTGTATATTTTTTGTAAATGCCCCCTGGGCGTAAAATAAAAAAAATACCCTGATTTAAATAAATGTAAATAGTGAAAGGGCGTCTCTGACATTAGATAGTAGATTATTCGAGTAAATTATTAGATCAAATTTTGGGTAGCAGTAAGCATTCTTATTACGCGTGTTCTGGGTTGAGTTGGCCTACGTGGGTTACCTGTATAACATCTTTCCTGGTTCCCGGTCACAATGGCCGGTGGTCAGTGGTTAGTGCAGTGTGCAAATGACGCAAAGGAGAAGAATGCGGGAGCAAACAGGCTGGGGAAGGTAGTTCCACCTTCACAATGGGAACTGCATTATCCAATCACTGTGGAATGCGATATTTTCCTTCTAGAACGGTCGACACAACTCGAGGCTGAATACTCTTAAATGAATAAATCACAGTAAAAATGAACGCTGATGAGTAATACAGTTTCAAATACAACAGTTTGAGTTTTATGACACACGGTAGTTATTTTTTGCATACCTTCTTATAATGTTACGCAATGTTTGATTTTAGTAGGGTCATGACTATGGATGATAATTTTGCTTACATAACGTTGAGGTACGGTTCAACAATGAATGATCAAACAAAAGCAAAATATCTGTCACTGTTTTGACAACAACAGATTTTAGTAGAGTCTTGTCTACATATTATATATTATCTTGGAACTTTTAAGCAAATTAAATACCTTCATATTTTTAAATACATACATAAATTCGGACTTAACTTCTCAAAAAAATGATAAAAAGTGTATCAGAATTCATTACACAATAAGATAAAATTGATTACAAAATAAGTACAAAATTACAAAGGTTTTGTAAATCTCTCTGATAGAGTAAAAACTATTTTTTTAAAGTTAATTTTTATTATTTAAAACAGGTTCCTTCAAATTAAAATTAATATTGAATTAAAATTAAAAGAAACATAATTTTCAACTATATGGAGGTCAGGACGGGGCGAGTCTCATATGTTTTTTTTTATTCGTATTAAAATGTTGTAATATGTGATATTGAGTTTAAGATTTCTGGAAGGTTATAACCATTTTAATCCCCTACATAATGATGTGCAATTTTTTTATTTGAAAGTTTGTATAATACGTATGTGCCTTTTTAAAAATGTCAGTTGAGAGTACATCTAATTGTTTCCAAACTAAATTTTGAAAGGTAAGTTCTGGGTATTTTAAATACTTTTTTGGGCAATCAAAAGAGGACGTAAATTTTATTTCTAAGCTCCTCCTCAGCCTATAACTCCATACTGCAAAATGTTTCTTTCATTTTGTTTTATTTTCAGTAAAACATCAATAATATTATTTTTGCTGTACTCAACGTTAATGTAAGGTTCAACAATGAATAATCAAACAAAAGCAAAGATCTGTCATATTAAGTTTTAACATATTCGTTTATTGAAACCCATTTTTAAGAAAATTACGTCAACAGCTAAGAAAAAAAACTATACAATAAAGTTTAAAAAAAAGAAAAAAAACTATACAATAAATTGAGTGCTTGTACGTATTTAATTATTATATTTATTAATATTTTTCTAAATTTTAGGATAATCTATATATGTTCATTTATACACGTGTATTTGACTAAAAGCGTATTTTTCTAGTGGATTTATTGATTTATAAAAAAAACTCGCAATTTTAAGCTACACTTGGCTATTTAAACTAATTAAATTTAGCACATACATAGCATTGGTCGGTAGTTGATTACCCAAGGCCCAGAAAGATGATAGCATAATAATTTATGCAAATGAACATTAATAGTAAATCATATTATCTACACACTATATTCTCAATTGCGTAAATTATTTTTAGCAATTAACTATGGCTCATTAAGAGGAAACGCGGTCCGACTTTTCTTCATATAAATGTATTCCAGTATTTTCTCTCTGGATTATAGCACTACAACAATTATTTTTTTATACACTATAGATAAATACAATTGGCGTGTCTCTATAGTTTTAATTTTTCGATGAATTCTTTCTAATGGCAGCTAGGACTATTTAAAAACCCAAAAAAAAAATTAGTTTAGTTTTATCTGCCGCCTTTGGAAGTACGGTATCCAAATATGATAAATAGATTTGAAAAACGCAAAAGGTACCGACACAGAAATTTTCGTTTTGATATACTTTCTTAAAAAAGCACAATCGGTTCAGTTTTGGCATTTGCGATGGTGAGAGAAAAATTATGTTTAATTATTTATACTTCATCAAATTTCTCTGACACCGAATATCCTCTCAACTATACTGCCGTCATAAGAAAGAACGACGCATCTAACATTTTTTTCAAAAAAGTTTTAAATACATATTCGGAATAAGGAAAAAATACGCATATACTAAAAATACACCTATCTTCCTAAAATAACCACAACCCTATTATTTTCACTAATAAATGAGACTAAACTGCAAAAAGTCTTGAAGATTACTAAATATAAAAGGCTGTTCTGACTTATATAATTATAAAAGACTGATTAAAATACTTATTTTTTCTTCTATTCTGTTTTTAAAAGCATCTGAAATAAATGTACATACTCGTTTTTAATTAAATTTAAAATCTGCTGGTGATTTCGAAGTTAATTGATTATTTGGTCGGCGTTACTAGTTTGAAAAGCAGTAAATGGCCAGTAACGTCTATTTTATTTAGATGAGTAGAATCAATTGGCATATTAACATTAAAAAAGAAAGACTTTTACTTAATTACTAAATAAAAATGGCGTTTCTAGCTAGAAACGTCTTTTCATTGCAGTGTAACATATTTTCTTGTATTTTTTTTACTAAAAAGAAGATGAAAATGTTAATTTTTAAATATATAACGTAAAATTAATTAAAATAAATACATATATTACGTTAGGGCAAACCATAATACGTACTGTCGCATAAAAATATACTTAATTTTTGAAGTATTTTTTACGCAGCGAATTTTTTAATCTCCGAGTTACAAAATATTTATTTTCTCCGTTTTTTGTTTTATGTAGAAACGTCCTTCTTTCTTATGACGTCAGTATAGTGTCCAGATTCGACTTTTTTCAAACAAAATACAAATTACTTTGCGGTTTATCAAGCTTAAACAAAGAAGTAAATTTCTTCAATTTGTAATTCGCTCCTCTTAAAAGTACTCATAACAATTCAATGATGTGAACATATATTCTCTTTTATCAGATAGTGAGTTTTTTTGTTTGGAACCAACTGTGTTTAAATATTATAAATTCCACGGAGGATTAAAGTATGTTTTAAGTTCTATTACGTTCTTTTGCAATTATTTTATGTTGAATTATTTCCAATGTGTTAAAAAGTAAATAATATTAAATATTCGAACATAATAAAATATACATAAAGTTTATTCATGTCCGTATTTCTTATTGATTTTAACTAAACAATATACTTTATTTTAATATATTATAATTTATCTTATACTAACTTTGTCTAAATTATTTTGATTCTCGATTATTTTTATTTACATGTCTTTATGTTTTATTTTTGAACTTATCTCTAAATCCTGCCTGAATACAGATTATATTTCCACTCAGTCGGGACGTGAATATAAAAATAGCCGTGAATGTATTTATTGTTAATAACTTTTTTTTATTTTCTACTTAAATAAACTTAATTACTAAAAAAATGTTATGATTTTTTTTTATACTGGCAGAATTATTTTATAAATAAAATGAAACCTTCTGATGAAGCCATTCTAGAATGTACGTAAGACTTTAATTTAATGCATCGATCGCTACAGACACACATAGTGAATGGTATATACTTGCCTTGCCTATTCGATTCACATGGATATTTTTTATTCGTAACAAAACATTTACTAACAAAAAAATATTAGTGCTAAAACTATGCATGTGTGATGTAATGTATCTAATGATTTTCAATTTAGAAAATGTCTCCATAATATGTTCGACCCAATTTATTAAAATGATTAATTCATTATGCAACATTGTGTTTTTTACTAACATGAAAAAAGTCTTCGTATGTTATTAACCTTCTTCGTAAATTGAATCTAATATTCTGGTTTCTGGCAGACGTATATGTATTTTTATAATAGGTCTACCTTTATCATTTTATATCCAATATGTTATCATGTTTATAGATATGAGGTTCGGACGATACAAACGTAGGTAAACCTAGAAATAATAATGTATTTAATTTTTTGCTGTTCCATATCAGCAGTGACGTAAAATATTGCTTAAAATATGTCCAGAAAAATTCTTGCGTAATTTAATCAACGGTGGATTTAATAACGACTTAACTTTTAATTAATATTCTTTCACAAAAAAAATATTCTATCGTTATTTTGACTAATACATAAAATCCACACATATCTATCATATAAAAAAAGTATTTTTTTTTTCAACAACAAAAAACATTCATTTATAATTTAAATTTAAATGTGTGTTAGATATTCCACAAGCCACAGCTATAGTTATATTTAAGAAGAACTCACTTTATAAAAGTGGTCCTTCGAGCCGGATGTCTACGATGTATCAAGAGGATTCATCCAGTGACATAAAGGAAGATCATCAATTGTTTTGGAGTAAGCAAATCAGGAACTAGAAAGCAAGAAGAGAGCAAAATACCCATTTCACTGCCACTGTGGACTGGGGTAGATTCGCATAAAAACCAAAATACGCAGTGAATGCTCTGGAACCTACTCACAAAAGAACTCCAAATCTAAACTAGGTCATTCGACGCTTACAAGCCAAACACGATCTAGAAAATAATATTATATGAGGGCACAAGTATTTCATTTTTTTAATTCGGAATCATTTGAAAACGTGAACTAAATTTATTTTCATGTTATATGAAATATAAAAATGATAGTGTTTATTTACTTAATAATGATAAAACTCCACATGCGCATGTTATGTAAGATAATAAAAAGAGCGATAAGAAACGCTTATTGTTGGTAATATTACACAGTCAGTGGTGGCTGAGTCATACAAATCATACACCAAACATAATTTGTTGAAAATTCTTGCGAAAGGAATTTCGGATAAGCATTCGTAAGGTGGTTTCGCATTCATCGTTAAAATTCCATCATTTTATTTGACGGCATAACACCTCTTAAAAACACGATAAAAATATATTGGCCGTGTCGCCGATATAAGAACTCACCTTTTCTTATTTATTTATTCACTTTAATGAAGAAAAAAACACTTTTGCATTGGGTTGAGAACATCCCAGCTCATTAAATTAAAAAGCGCGTTGAGCGAAAATGTACTACACAAATTTATAACTAATTTATTATGATAAGTTTGTTCATCACATAATATGAATACTGAAATTGCAATAATAAAAAAATTCGTATTCGAAACGATTAACAACAATGTGCATACATATTACTAAAAATATTTTATTTACGTGTATACAAAATATATATGAATATCTTTATAAGTTTCGATGCAATTGGTATATTGATATTTTATTGAAATGAAAATTAATATTCGTGTTTTATGATTTACCCGAATTTATTTTTTTCTGGCAATTTCCTAATAATAAGTCAAATATGAGCATTACTTAAAGCCTCAGGTATTATTAATTTAATAAAAAGTACTTTTATTTACACTAAAAAATTACTACTATGCACACAGAGCACCTTTTAAGAATAAGAATTAGTGATCTCACCTGGAATCAAACTCGGAACCCCGCGAGTAAACTAAACAAACACCACGGGAACTGTCATTGTTTTTTTATAATATTTTAAACTTAAAGCTTTCTCGGTCTCGTGCCTGAAGCGCAAAACTGAGTATTAACTTTATGTAAAAATAATAAGGTGTTTTACAATTAGAAAGTTAAAAAAATGATAATTGTTTCTTAATATTATCAAACTAAGCCAAAATTAAAAAAAAAATATGTATCATATTATCAGCGCTACAATTTATTTAAGTTTTGTCATTTTTTTATTACTCCGCGCGTGATGTCACAAGTTCTCTTTGGTGAATTTGCTGATTGGTGAATTGGCTTCCCGTAATCCGGAAATCTACCACAACACTCTATGATTGATTGATTTGGAAGAACTAGTGACGTCGTTCAAACGTTTTGTGAATGTGTATAGGCGTTTCATAATCTAGAAATGTTCACTCCAGTAAGAATGAACCTTTTCAAGAATGAATGATTCCTTACCTTTCTTCCTCACGTAAATTGTATAAATGAATGGATAACTTAGGTAGCCTATAATATTGACAATTCTGAAGCACGTATGCATATTAAAAAATTAATGAACGTCTTTCACATAGTTGAAAAATAATTTGCACCAACGCAACGCCTCAACAAAGATTATAGTAAAAACGAAAGTAAACCCCAATTAACTAATTTAGATTTTCCCATTGATAGTTTTAACGCATTTTCATTCTTCGATAATCTACTTTGTCTTAAAAACAATGAAGAAGGTGAATTAATGATTAGTAATATGTAATTATTAATTACTTACTAACGAGTTGTGTGGCCTACGCTAAAAAAAACTATTTTCTCGGTAGGCGTAGGTGCATGTTCTTGTAAAACAATGTATTAATTTACATGTGGGTGTATTTTTATATTACGTTTATCTCTTTTCGTTTTCGGTTAAAATGTCGATTGTTCATAGAGCTGTATAAATTAGCCTGTATTCATTCGCTGTTATTATTTGAAATATTCACTATTCAATTTCATTATTGCTAACAGCTTCAATAATACTTTTCCTGATTTAGTACAAGAAGTTGTATGATCAAACACTTTTCTGCTTTTCCGGAAAAAATCGAAATACTGGTAAAAACGAGTGGGTGGAATCCAGCCCATATCCGCTTTCTCTGTTTTTTTCAAATTACTTATTATTATCCCGTTTTCCCCAACTAATGATGCACACCAATTATTGTGGTGTACTTATCTTAATAACTTTATTTCACAAAGGCAAGCGGAACATTTTTGTATCGTGACTACACGACGCGACGTGGCCGAAAAATAACTTCCTCATAAAAATACTTTCCTTTTAACATTTTTCTTAGTTTTTTCTCTTTACTAATGAAACCATATGTATCTTTGTGTTTTCGCAACGTTTCTACACAAATATTTTCGGTGCTATCTTTAACTGATATATTAAATAAGAATTACGTTGTAGTAAAGTTAGTAACACTTCCACAAGACCACAACCTGACGTTAGAACACTTTAGTTTTGCATATTGATTTATCTTACATTTTAATAATGTTTTGTTACTTTTCAGTGTCTTATTTACACTAATTTTACTACCTTAAGCTCAGGGCCCGTAATGAGTTACATCATTCAAGTTTGCGCGTGAAAATTCATAATGAAAGTTTATTGTAATATGGAAATAAAAAAAGAAGTTTCTTTAATTGTTTGTAAAGTGAAATGGTTTTTTCTACATGAAAAAATAGATATTCAATTCAATTATAGGTTACAGACGAATATCAGGATTTGAAGGAAATACTCTATATTATGGTATTTATTGCTGATACACATAATTTAGGATGTGTCTTTGTTGTTATTAGACATTCCCACGTTTTGCCGTGTTTAACTTTACAGAGATCCGTGTTGTGGACCAAATAGGGATTCACCCAGAGCAGAAGAGTAATATGCAGCAACAGCTGAGCAGCTCTAAAGATACTTTTCATCCGGTTTGATTCGATCCAAACTTAGAAATATGCTGAGTAACTGGTATTGTTCTAAATGTTCTGACCAACACCCTGAAGCCAGGCATACTGACAATAAAAAAAATGGGTTTGGGAGGCATTGGTCCCAGCTGCTTATGAAGATTCCTCGCCGTCTGATTATTCCAATAATTAACTTCATAATATTAATTTCAGTTTTATCCTCTGAAATTTTTCTTGAATATAAATAAATATATATACATTTTTTTTATATTTAAATCATATAACCTAAAGTTTTTTTCAAGTGTAATACATATGATTTACATTCCTAGGGGTTACAACTCAATTCGGGACTTAAAAAAAAAAACACATATTGAGAACAACAAAGAAACAGAGCAAGTTGTCATCTTTATTATAGTGGTAGAAAAAGGATGGGAATACCATTTTGCACTATGCCTTGGCGTAATTTTATACCAGGGCCCCGATTACTACGATTATAATGGGAAGTTGACATTTATCTAGTAGGTAACATTAATTTTTGCGTAAAAATGTCTGGCTTAAAACAGGTTTTACCTAGTTAGGCAGACTAGACATGATCCATTACCTAAGTGTGTATGTAGTAGATAAAGTTATTGTTATTTTGTGAATAAACTATGATTATTATAATTATTATTATTATCTTCAAAGTTTTTTGTATGAAAAGCAGAATATGCATGCAATTTTCTCTTCTAAACATGTTCAACTATAAGTTACCGACGAAGATACTTTAAATATTTATGCAAATATACTCATTTTTGTATACAAATACCGCTTTATCTTTATAGACAGTTGAAGATAACTCTGATAACTTCCCATTGTAATCTGGGCCCAGGTTTATAAGTAAAAACTTTATGAAATAATTTAAACAATGTACCATTTGATGATGGATTTTTTTGGCATATTTTTTTTATTGATAACAAAAGGGTATAATTTGTAATTTTATTTTGAAAAAATATTTAAGTTAGTACCTGTATTTAATTGAAACAAAACTGTGTAATTATAATGAAAACAGATAACTATAGTCCTTAAAATGTAAGATGGTTAGAATGACAGTTGTCAGAACAACTGACGACATAACTGTGTAGTAACGTCTAAGGAGAGATTTATATTGACACACGAAAAATCATTCGTATTTGGTGAGTTAATTTATTTTTTTAATACAATTCTTGACATATAGATCAGCATAAATATATAAAATCAGCTTTAAAACGTAAAAAAAACTAAAATTTACCTAATTATTAACGACGTTCTTACAAGGTGATATCATTTTGCAAAAACGTTAGAGATGGACAAATTGATCAATGTAAATTGATCGAATAAAAACAAATTCGTTTGATAATGTTTTACGAAAAAAGTATAAATGTCTTATTTTTGGCGAATAATTGTATTCAACACACTATAATAGGCTTCTTTTTGCGTTTTTTATATCAATTTTCGGAAACAGAGATTCATGTTTGCGTGAAAAAACTGATGAAATCGATTTGATCGGTACATGATCCGGGATCAGTAATTTTCCATCACTATTGATTTGAGTTTGACAGCTGTCATTCTAATTATCTTACATTTTAAGGACTATAACAGATATTGCCAGTGCAACGTTGGTATATCGGATATATGTATACATTTTCGAACCCTTGATACACCCAATTCAAATTCACATACAAATATGTTATACGCATTTTCATAAAGAAAATGCAGTTTCAATTAATAGATAACGAGGAAGATCAGTGTCTTTTTTTATTTGTCAATAGAATATTAAACTAAGCCAATTTTTTTATATTTTTTTTATATATCGTATTATCAGCGCTATGATTTTTAAAAGTTTTGTTTTTCTGAAATAACTCCGCGTGTGACGTCAGAGGTTGTTCTATGACAGTTCTTCCGATTGGTTCGTTTACGGTGTCCAAACTGGATATCCTTCAATGCTATCATATCATTGGATGGTTCATAAGAACCAGTGACGTCATTCAAAGTAGTGCGTTTTTATTAAAATATTTATTATAATTTTTTTCGTACATTTTAAAGAAATTTTACCTTACAATTTAATGATTTAATTTTCACCGCGCGCAAGAAAACATTTTTTCTATCCAATTTCCGGTAGGGCTGAAGTTCCTCATTGAAGATACAAAACTAATACTGCTAAATAGATCGCGATTTCTCATTTCTCATCTCGATTTAGAAAATTTTTCTCCGCTTGAACCGACCGAACGGTGCGGTGCCGGGAAGGTTGCGCGCATGCGCGAGTATTCTTGAACTTGAGACCTGTCATGACTGTACAGACATCTCGTACGCAACTAACTTGTGGTCCATTCTCCGTTCATCCAAACTGGTTTATAACTGTACAGCACGTGTTATGTCTTATGTGTTGTGGTTGTGAGTTGTGATGTGATCCGTTCTCATTCACACCCACAGTTACAACTACCAATACCATCGACCTTATAAACCCGGTAGGTACATGTACCTACTAATAATAGCAAAATAACAATTACAAGAATTGGCGTTTACATTAGCAATCGCAATTGCTGCATGTTTTTCTTGCTAGTAATGAAAATATTTATGTGTTTGAGTAAATGAGTATGTAATAAGTCATTTTAGATTCTATGGGTTCTTTGATTGCATTCTTCATAGAAAGAATACAGGCAATATAAAAAAGTAAATGCTACACAATATGTAATATTCAATATTCTGCCTTAGTAAAGTGGTCACTTAAATCAGCTAATTACAAATCATAAGCCCTGTAAATGCCCAGGCTTCCGTACCTCTCTTCTCAAAAAATGTTTTTCCCATCTGTTAAAAATTCTTCTTCTTCTTGTGGTACCTTATCAGGTCCCCCGACGTTGACGATCACTGGAGCAAAAGCATTTGTATTATGTTACAATAGTATCATAATAACGTAAACTGGTAGTTCCTTAGAGTAATGATACGCCACCCGCTTATAGAGTCGCCCACATCTGTGATTATCAATCACGAAGCTACCTATAGTTTACAAACATTACGAATTATTTCTTTGGGTAGAAGTAAAATGAATTGTCCCATTCGCCCAAACCAATATTGAATCACCTGCTCCACAAACGTATAGTTAATGTTATGTTTTTGTTCTTTTATTGTGCATTTTATAATGTAAATAATATAGGTATACAGAAATGAAATATAAACATAAATACGTAGTGTTTGACACTGTCTTTAATTTCTCTCTCTATATTAATGAAGAAAAAAAAGTATATTGGTTAGTGTCCTCAACACGGCTAACCCCAGTGAGGTCACATTATCTTTATTATTGTTTATAATGTGAAAAAAATAAATCAATACAACAACGGGCCGTAGGAACTCAGGTCGAGAATTGCAAGCGCTAACCAAAACCGTCCATTTCACGTTTGTCGTTAAACCGAAAACCTAACTAAAAATTTAGAACGCTTTTTTCTATGCAATAGTACGAAAGGGTGTCCGAATTATTACTCTGAGGGTAGATCAGTCTACCACTTAGATTTTCAAATGCAGTACGTTTATTATCTTTAAAAATAACATATTTAATTAGGTTTTGAAGAGGAAAAAATCTAAACAAAAAACATGTCCTATAAAGGGTAAAGGTTTCTGAAAGATAGAAGGATCTCATAATAATTAGCGATACTTAAAATAACCATTTAGTATAACATTTTTTTTACGTGGTAATAAATTTCGCATGCGAATGAAACTATTTTTAATGAGCGATAATTGATCGTTCACTCGTATTTATTTGTTATTATTGGTTACGTGATTACCCGCATCTAATTCCGTGAAAAGGCGATATGAAATTTGGATAATGTAAAATCATTTCTCTATTCCAATACGTACATACTCATGTTATGTTCAAACATGATGTATTAGTTAGCTTGATATTATTGCTTGATAGCCTGTATCTATAGCGTATTACTTTTACCGATTTTTTTTTTTTTAAATGTAAATATTATATTGTATACTGTTTATAGATATCAAAATTACGCATATAATATTGTAATCGGTTTGAAAACAATATTTATTGTATATTTTTTTAGTTGCTAGCTTAAGTAAAGTTACTTAATTTTGTTCTTAGAACGAAACGAAATATTAATCCTTAAAAATACATTTAGGACTAGGGTCTAAAAATAAAGTATCCAATGTATAAAAACCAAAGTACAAAGATATGAACAAATAATGTTTTACTTTTTAAAAAAAATAAAATGACATTTGTTCATAATATTATTAATTCTAATAAAAACACAGAATTTTGTAAAAAAAATCATCATTTATTTATTTATTTATGCTTTATTAAGTTAGTTCATAACATCTTAAGAAATAATATAAACATTTAATAACATTACAATTTTATTATCAAAATTTCTCAATAACATATTTTTTCAAATTAATTTTAAATATTTCAATTTTTTATATCTCCTTTAACTCATTGTACAGCTTCAATTCCTTGTATTATGATCATGATACGTATGTTATTATGATCATGGTATGGTATGGTATTATTATGATCATGGTATAGTATTATGATCATGATACCAGAGAATATGATAAAATCAGCATTCCATTTATAAAAAATGCGAAGTCGCAAAATTCAATTTTACTTAAGACCGTAAAAAAATATTACGATGTGGAAAAAAAACATTTAAGAAAAAAAACATCTATTTTTAAATCTGTTAAACAATGTTTAAATTGAATATATTTACAATGCTATTATTAGAACACACATGAGAATATGTTTATGTGTGTTCTACTTCAGTTTTTTTTTTTTTAATTACTCAAATAAGAAGAATACTTAATTGATGATTTTTTAATACTTAGTACCTACATTTTGTAAATACAATATTGAAAACCGAATTAAAGTGGTTAAATTTTGTTATCTGACAACTTTTATTTTTTAACAGCAGCAATTTTCAATTCAATCACATTTTTTTAGCACTAGTGAATTTTTATACCATAAATAAACAGCATCATCGTTCCTTTTCCGCATTTAATGATGCATAGGACACCGCATTGTACATTAATTGCACCTTTGATATATACAATAACGGGCTTAGGAGTAGTAAAATTATCATCCGTTGAGTTTTCTGCTCCTGTATACTGAGAAGATAAAACTTATTTTCGAGAACATATATCTGACACCATTCCATCGTTTGAATGGCACTAGGGGCTGCTAAAATAAAAAACACCTTTTTAAAATAAATATATCACGTCAACCATGTCGGGAATCAAACCCGAGACCTCTTGCATGGTAGGCAAATACGCTGACACGACGAGGTGGTACATCTACCTATAATTTATAGGTAGGTATAGCTACCTACTTAGTTCACAAAAATTTGCCTCCATTCGCTTCTGGAGGCCTGAAGAGAGACTCCATTCGCTTCTGTCACTAAGTCTGTCCGTTTTGTAGGACTTCTTAATGTATCAGAATATTATGGAATGTTTAAAATATTTTGATTGTTGATTCATTATGGGCGAGGTTGACTTGCTGTGGAAGTGGATGTTTAATATGATTAAGATATGTATATGCATATGGAGGTACTCCCAATGGGTTCTTTTTCAATTTAATTATATCCAGTAAACTAACTGTACTAGAAGAAGCGCACAGACAACGATCTCTAAAGGTCCCTACGCGACAATAATCAGAATATATAAAAAGGATTTTGAAACGAAGGTTTTTCTAAGGAAATGTACCTAGTTGCATGTAGAGTGGAGTCTCTCATTGGATATATTATTTTACCTGTGAAATATTCGTAACGTTAACTGTACATGTACAAATATTATTCACGAAAAGAGCGGCCAATCGACGCCAGCGCGCAGCGCCAACGGCCAGATCTCGATTCCGGAATCTAATACTGATCCTGTTTTCCATTATTTATTGGTAGCGATGCAAAAGCGTTGTGAATTTATAAATATTGCACGCCTTAGCACAATTTTTACAATAACAATTCATTTTATGAGATTATAATTGAAGCTAATCATCATTAACTTTGGTAGATTCATTTCCGAGACGTCTAACTTACTTGTTTGCCTCTTTCTCAGTAATTCCGCCTGCCTATTGTCTGATAAATTGGATATGCTGATTTTACTTCTTTTATTTCTGATTTCCGCATAATCTGTCTTACGTTTTTTCTCGTGTTAAATTACTATGTCCAGCCACCCAACCACAAAAATCTAGTAAACTGTTTTTTAGGTAAGTATTCCATTTCGTTATCACTCGGGTAAAATATTTGGAAAATCCGTTTCTTTGTCAATGAGTTGAATAATATATTTATGCAATTTTAATAGAAAGTCGCTAAGTTAGGGCATCAATACTAATGATAAAAAAATGTTGATTCGATACTAGCGAGGAATTTCACTTAAATTTTTGAGTGGTAAGAATACCAAATCACCGTAACTTTTTCTATTTAACCTGCGTTCAAATAATGCCTTCTTTTTGCCTAAAACTGTTATGATTTTTCAAAAACCTTTCTTTATGTACCTATCTACTTTTATACAGTAACTCATCTTTGTTTATATACATATGTATATATAAAGCATAGTGTAATTCAATACATTAATAAAATTAATGTTTATTAGATACATATTTATTAGGCCTACGTATTGTCTTTTTATACAATGAAATGCTTAAATTTTAATTTTGTACCTGTCATGTAAAAGCCCTCGGGGCGTATATAATAATTCAATATTAACTTTAAACTTAAAAGCACGTACAGTGCATTCAAATATTTAATAAACCTTGTCTCATTGTGAGTAACAATGAATTTTCATTTAAATAATTCAGAGCAAAAATGTATGTTTACGCGGTCCACCGACCGGCACTTACGCATTTACAAAGGCTTGTCAAATATTCGAACGCACGTATATAATATAATATTATGGATTAGTAAAAAATGAATATTCCGTCTGAAAGAAAAATACTCAATATTTCAGCAAACCAATAAGTCATTTTTCACTTGTTTTTATTTTGACTAATAAACGCAACAACTTCTTAAAAGCATCTTCCGATAAATCGAAAGGGAAATTTTAAAATATTGATGAAAAAAATGTCTTTGTAGTCAGGAAAGAAATGTTGAAGATAGCATTATAAATGTAGTATATGATACAGCGCTATTTTCCTTTAACTCTTAAAAGACTGTGGTAAATAATCCCTTTGCGCGCGGTGATGTAACATCGTGTTACCACTAGTAAAAGACGGAATACCCTTTAAAATTCAGGCATTAAAAAAAATAAAAAAATAGAGGCGTACTGTTTAATAATTATTTTTTCATAATTTATGCAAATAAAGATATAATTTTGCCCTGTTGTAGCAAATTAAAATAAAAATCATAAATACGCTTCTCATATTGCGCGCGTCTGTCCCCCATCACAGTCATAAACCGACTGAAGACTGAATCTGTTTTACCCAACACCCGTCACAGAACGGCGTCTCTGTCTTCCTTATTTTGAGTTCTGTCTTCGTGCTCTCTCTTATTAAAATGTGTTGTTGAATTAGCGGACATTCATTCTTCGCGTAGCAAAGATAATTTTTTTTGTATTAACATCCAGCCTAATTATACAAATTTTACTTTCCAAATCCGGTGTGAAAATGTCCATTTGAAGATTACAAAAAATACTATTTTAAGGTTTTTAAAAATAAGAGAGATATATCAAATCTTGTGTCCTGTGTCGACTAGTGTGACATCACAGCCACACAAGAGTTAAAAACATAAGAACGATAGTTATTTTGTTTAATGTTAGAAATATCGGATTCCACGTATACGAATTCCGAAAATAACGAATTTTATGGGAGTTGAATTACAGTTGTCTATTTGTAACTTAAAATTACTAATAGATTTTAATAAATCTTCGAGGAAATGATGCGACGCAATCCGTTGGGCACGATTTAATAAGCCTTCGTAATTATCACAAAAATAGCTAAGTGAAATGTATCATAAAATATATCTAGACTACGCGTGACAAATATTCAAGGTATTCAGAAATGTGCGTGAGATGCGATAAACTTCGCAGAAAAGCTAAAACTGAATCTCTTTTTAATCTTGCCTGGTATTCCAAACGGTCTCGCGGCCGTATTATCTCGTGTATTTACATTCAAAATACACGAGAAAAACTATTTACTCGTGCTGTAAGAGTGATTCAGAATGACGCCCTGGTCTAGACGCCCAAGTTTGCCCACAATTTCATTATGCATCGATTTATTTAGGTATATATGTTAACAAAGTTTATTCGCAATATAATTTCAAATTTGCAAAGATTTTTCTGAATTGTTATTATTTATTTAAAACTTCACTAGAATACATTATATAATTGAATTAAAAAAGTATTCCTTACTGAGAAAACCTTTTCAACACATTTTTTTGTTTAGATAGATTTATTTATTTATTACACAATTATTTGGTCATTCAAAAAGTATTTGAATTTTTCGTGTTTCATGAAATATACGAATCAGTTTTATACATATTACGTAATTTATATTTTGTGCTTTGGATTTTTTCGAATTTTGTTTTCTCTAATATAACAAATAATTCATTAAAATTTACTTATTCATGTTTGTATCATATACAGGAGTGTCCTTAAAATATCAATTACTTGTGATTATAAAATTACCATTTCTATGAATTAAAACCCAACCTACTTAATAGTAGGTAGAAAAAATATATGTGTGTATATTGATTATTTATAATGCAGATTTTGATTTAAATTCTGAAGTTAAATGAGTTTTCTGAAAACTTCGCCCAGCTTTTTCTAATTACAACTTTCACGGCGATGCTTCTTTTGTCAGGAGGAAGTTGAAACTTTTGATTAAACTTTATTAATATATATTTATAATACGTACATTTCAAAAACACTATAAATTGTTTTTTTAATCGATTCCAGGATAATAGACATAAAAGCTCCTTAATAGTTTTATTTTACAACTTGCCCACTGAACTTTTAATTTATCAAGTTGCTCTTTATTAAAGTAAAACAATCTTTAAATAATATTTACTAATTTGAATCCACCTCAATTACTAGTAAACTTATTTATTTATTTTTAATTTGGTAAAATAACTGTAATTCACTTTAAAGTCATTTTAGAATTTCGACTTTGTCCACAAATTATATAGTATTATATTACTTTTCTTTGTGAATAAATGTATTTACATCACTGAATAAAAAAAATGTATCTTAATAATATTATGTAGCGCATAATCTTTTAACAAGCATTATAAGTTGCCTCTTTTTGCTGAAATATGGTTTTAATTTTTAATTTTAATTTATTTATTAACCCTTACGGATTTTACAAAAAAAAAAAAAAATTTTTTTATTCATACTCTGTTGTTGATAATAATATTTTTTACATCTTTTGAATAGTTTGTCTGAGTCTTTTGTTTCGTTTTGTCTGGCAGTTTATTGTATAATTTAAGTCCTTGATTTATTACTCTCGGTTGTCCTTGTCTCGTTTTGAAATGTTGTATGTGATATTGTTTTGATATTCTTGTATTATGTCCATGTTAATTACAATTTTTTTCAAGTTTTAGTTATTTGTCTACAATGATATATCAATGGCGAACTTAAGAATAAATTTGAAAGATTGTAGTTGAAAAAGTTCTTTAAAATTAAATTGTTTAGATTTTTTAGAGTTCTTTAGTTGGTGTTAAATACGGGAGGTCATAAACTAGCTTCAATATTTTATTTTGCTGTCGTAGTCTGTTGGTTTTTTGTCATTTTGGTTTTTGTTTTGTTTTTTTTAAATATTTCAGAACATTATTTTTTTTAATGAATGTTTTAACACTCGTGTTAAAGTTTAAGCTACGCCAACTATTGCGATAGTCACAAATACAAACATCGCAAAATATTAAGAATCGGCATCCATTGAAAAGTAATTTTATCATGTGAGGCTTGAATAATAAATTAATACAAATAAAAGTGACGTCATGTCGTACTTCATCCTCTTGCGATTCCCTTTGATGTTACGCTGTTACGTCATAAAAAAGCTGTGATGGATTTCATTACCATTTCCCGTAGCTACAATCAATAACGATTGTCGTTTGAACATTGTTTCAATAAACAACTTTTTAATAATAGATTGATTTGTCAAGCACCCGAAAAATCAAGTGTGTGGGTTTGTTTAATTTTCTTTAATAGGTTTTCATTCATTCATTCATTGATTAATTATAATTGTTACTAATTATTTGTTCGATAAGCAATGAATATATTAGTACTTAATATACAAAAATGGCTTGAGAAAAACTTTTTTGGAGCAAGGTCTTCGTGAATAGTTTATGATGTAAATGTTTTTTTTACACACCTGTTTTGTGAGCTCTGAATTTCTGAATAAATATAATAATCGGCAAAGAATGGTGCATAGTGCATCATGTGCACAATATTGAATTGATGCAGTATTGTTTTGATTGCGAATTAAGTAAAGTTTTTTCAAGTAATCGAGTCTGGATCGTAAATAAGTAGTTAGTGCGGGCTTAGCCCGAGGGAAGCAGGCGTAAAGATAATTAATTGATTTATCAATTGAATGTCGATAAATCGAATGTGATGAGTTTTGAAAGAAATGAAAATATGGCCAAATGTGAGATCACTGTGAATGGAGATATATCTTAACTAGGGATAAAATGTCCGTTCGAGGTTTTCCCAGAGCATGAATTATATCATACCCAAAACCCGTACGACTTTTGCTCAGAGGCATCTCTCATTTATCGCACCGAGAGTGTTCAATATTTTGGAAGAGCGTATTAAGCTCTCAAGGACAAAAACAATTTTCAAGAAAGTAGTTCAGGATTAAGGACTGGATTTGCCTTAGTGGGAGGGATTTAGTAGGGAACTCCTTGATGATTTTCTGAATGTTTGAGTGTACTGTTTACCATATATATATATATATGTATTTTTCAAAATAATATTTTTTATCCTTCTGATCCTATATTTGTGGTGATATACTCATGTGTCTGTGTCAACTATTTGCTAGTCCCATCTCAACACAGGACTTTTAGTCCCATGGAGTTGGAACTTATGTTTCAAATAATGTACAATAAACTTATGTATGTAAATAATTAAATAAATAAATAAATGAAAGAGAAAGATACTGAAAGGAGGGTGGGTGCTGGGAACAAAGTGAACGGTGCATTTTAATCAACCTGGACAAATAAATGTGTGTCGCAGGAAGCAACATAAGCAGTTCACAGTGGAGTCCCGGTGCTGACCCTAATGTATAGGAGCGAAGTATGGAAAACGAGGATGAAAGTAGACTAAATGCTGTCGAAATGCGATCTCTCAGGCAAATGTGAAATATGTGCACAAATGTCGAGATCCGTACATTTTGTAAGGCTGAGATAAACATTATCGACAAAATCAAAAGAGCTTTGCGTTTGCATGTAGAGCGAATAGACAGCGAAAAAACACCTTAAAAGATTTACAATGCGAATGTTGAGAAAACGAGGAAGACCGAAAAAGATATGGCACGACCATGTTTTGTTTGATTTTTGTTAATATTCCGACTTCCTCTCCTATATTATCTGAATCTAATGCTTCCCCACCCTCGACTCCTTGCGGTGTTTTTCTATTTTTTTTTATTTAGATTTGATAATGTCCTAACAAGACAAACCACCTCAAATTTTAATAAAATAAAAACGAAACCAATGGTATCCACTTTTCGTCACGGGAAATATAATAATATTTTATAGAAAGACATTTGACTTATTTTAGAAATATAATTACAATAATTGGATCCATAGTAGACTACTTCAATATTTTTTTTGTACATAATTTAAAATACATACAGGATGTTCATTAAACCCTGTCACATCCGAAACCACGATGATCAGTATGAGCAAGAAGACATATTGGCACATTCAAATACATTTTTAGAACGAATAAAATTTTAAAAATAAAATATCAATAAAAGCAAATGGTTGTTTACTTCTGCAGGGGAGAAACAAGGAGGGGGGGGAGTCTAATACTGCGCCGCGCTCCCCTCACTTCTCCCCTGCAGAAGAAAGCAACTATTTGTTCTTTTAAACATTTTATTTTTAAAAGTTTTCTTTGTTCAAAATATTTTTTTAAATGTGCCAATATGTCTTCTTGCCCGTACTGATCATCGTGGTTTCGGATGTGACAGGGTTTAAAGAACACCTGTATATTGCCTCGATATAATACAAAATATGAATATGCACTTATTTATTATTTAAACGAATAATCTTTTTAGTTGGGAGTTCAGGAGCGGCCTTTCTTCCGAAGAGCGGACCTGCCACCTAAAAAAGTCATTAACCTTGCTTTAAGCAAAACAATAATGATGTCAAATACTTTGAAGGAATTTCGACATCATTGTGATATTTTAAAAATTAAAAATCACTATCACGTTTTTGTTTTATCTGTCTTTTTTTCCATTTATTATCGCTTTTACCATTCTTGGTAATACTAGCAAGAAATAAACAGTGTTTATAAATGTTAAATCACCACCAAGTCATTGGAACAAAAGGCATAATAGTACTACACACATGCGTTTCCAGAAACTATCTACCAGCCAGCGGGCCACATGGTGACGATATCTACCTACTGTCTACAAAAGCTTCTCTTCGGACATCTATCTCCCTTTGTTAACCATGGAGTTGAAACAGTGTTTGATTTATTTAGTTTTTTATTGCTCACTTCTTGGCATGAACACTTGACCAATTTACTACTATACTTTATTTTTTATAAATTTATTGATATTGTTTTAACTTTGCTGGAATTCCTCTCGTCCATGCGCTTTGTAGCTGCACGATGATTGGTTATCTAGCTTTCATATATCAACTTTAAAATATTTAAATTTTGTAAACGGGGTCTAGAATTCCAATCGTCTATGCGTTTAGTAGCTGCAAGGCGTGTTGTAATCTTACTCCTTTTTACTATTCATATTATTTATTTTTTTAATACACTAAATTTATTTGTCTATTTTTAAAATGTGTAAATGGGGGCTAAATTTCTAACTGTCTATGCACTCTGTAGCTGCAAGACGTCCTGTAATCTAGCTCCTATCTGTTATAATTTTTGATTGATCTTAATTGAAAACGAGGAACTAGAATCCCAACCGTCCATGCGCTCTGTAGCTGCAAGACGTACTGGGATATTTATTAATTGTACAGCACCCTTGAGGTGATTTTCACAAAAATGGCGCTTTATAAATTATCCAACTATATAAATATATATATATATATGTTAAATGGGAGAAAAACAATATTACAGACAAGACAGAAAAAACAGATAAACCTTAAACATTTTTTAAATAGGTACATGGAACATAATAGATCTTAAAATTAAAATTACAACAGTTAGAAATAAAATGTAAATCGCAATAATAATATGCATTATCAAGAAAAACACCCAAAACCTTGATAATACATATTTTACAACAAAAATATATAATGAAAACATATTTGACATAAACAATATTTTGAGTTTGTCCAAATTTTTGTAGACAAGAACTGGATTCAACTCCCTGGGGAGCTGTTTATATTAACATATTACAACAGACATGAAGAACATTTAAGAGAAGGTAATATAGAGCCCTGTAGATGCCTAGACTTCTATATTACCTTCTCTTAAATGTTCTTCATGTCTGTTGTAATATGTTAATATTTGACATAGGTTTAGTATTCTAGAGATAAAGATAATTTATGAGAACTTACTTCTATTTACATAATAAGAGCTTAATAATTATTTGATTCTAATAAAATAAAATTTTGTCTGAAGTATTTATTGATCAGAACCTGCAAAAAATCCATTAAAAATTTTACTTGTGAGAATGCCAATAGATGGCGCTAGTTGTATCCAATTAATACCAAACAAATGACACCTTACTATTAATCATCCAAACATCATTAATAACACTTTTGTAGTTATAAATACTATCCATTATGTTTGTGATCTTTCAAACAAATGGTTTGCATAGTTAGATCATTTAGTTTTTTTATAGTATATTCATAGGTAATAAGTAGATTTTAGATAATAGTCAAGTAGGTACTAGGTACCCCATCCTAATGGTTTTATCATCAGTTCTAAGATTAGTTTTGAATAGACTATAAATAAAATTATGATTTGATTAAGCTAGTTGTTTTTACATATTTCATTATACAATTTATTCATCTACTAAAATTCACAGAAAAAAGTAATTATGATTATTTATACTGCCCTAGTGCCCTCCGAATGAAGAGTGCATTTTTTTAGATAGACATGTTTCCGAGAAAAACGTGATGAAATAATATAAAGTTTTGTTTCTTGTTGTTTCAATCTATGCATGTCATCATTATGCCACGAACCAAAAGAAAGGAAAAAACGGAGATATCAATTTACTTTTCATATTGAGATTAACATTTAAATTCAATAGATAAATTAAACACAGTATAACTTAACATATTACAACAGAGATGAAGACCATTTAAGAGAAGGTAATATAGAAGTCCAGGCATCTACAGGGCTCATGACCTGTCAATGGCTGGTTTAAGTGGCCACTTTACACACTGTGTAACATTCACCATTCTGCCCATATTTGAACATCTATATTCCTTCGATTCTTTCACCTGTTAATGTTTGCGAAGTTAAAGAGTAAAAATCCAGTCCTTGTCTACAAAAAATTGGACAAACTCAAAATATTGTTGATAGTATAACTTAATTAAAGATAAACTGAAGATCTCGTTAGCACAGTTTTGCTTCCTGGATTTCATGGTTCCTAAAAGAATATTGATACACGAGTAAGACTAAAATTAACATCTTTTCTTCGTGATTCCTCATCTGCATTTTAATGAAATGTCATCAAAAATGCTAGATACTGCACTCTTTGTAAGGACGGCACTTCAAATAAAATATTGCTCGTTACTATTGGAATTATTAATACAATAGTAGTAAAATACCTAAATATTATACATCTGAATTACTGTTGAACGAACGGTTTTGGTTTTGTTTTCACTTGTGATTTTCATTATTATAAAAAAGATTTTGAAAATAATTTTACAGTGTTTAAGCGTTTTAACGCAATCTATGGATTTTTTGAGAAGTAAAGAATCTCTTGGCCTGTTGCAAAACAAAGAAATCGGTCTGTATTCACTGTTCCTCTGAAGCGTAAGACTGATCATCTTGCCTTCGCAAATGTAACAATAAATATATATCCATATGGTAATCCCATAATATCTCCTAACAGCGTCGAACATCTGTTAATTTTAATATCAGCTTGCGATGCTATAAACTTGAAGCAGAATGCAAGAAAGATGGCATATCCCTAAGAAATGTTTACATTGTCATTAAAAGCGGTTATCATGCGCCATTGTTCTTGGACTTTGAAACAATGGAGATTGAACGCATTAAAGTAATTAACTAGAATCAATTGTCAATCTTCCAGTTTCCAAGAGTAATTGCGATTTTTTCAGAGAACCATGCCCTTGTATATGACACGTAAAGACTACTTAAGTGGATAACTTTATTTTTACTTTTTTAAATGCTAAATTGTCATACTAGAATAAGGTGAAAGCACTGACCATTCATATTTTATTGATCTTAATCAAATTGCAACAAAGTGTACGATGAAAGTGTGTAAATATGTATTAACTTATCAGTTTATATATTAAACAGTTATATTACAGAATTCAAACTGAGCAGAAAGCAGCCATCTAGTCAAAAATACTCATCTTGTATTCTTGCTCTATTTCACACACCTAACTGTATTCTTCATCCCCGGGATACAGAATTGGCCAGTTTAATATTATATTTATTTTTTTGGTTATTTTTACAAAAACTGATATTTACACACATTCTATGAAATTTAATTGGGTTGTGGTCCCGTGGCTAGTGTTGCGGACTCACGAATTAGAAGTCCAAGGTTTTCGAATTCCGCTCTATCGCAACATGTTTCCCATCTTCTTATAGTGAGTTATTTACAGCTCGTTGAAAATGGTCCAAAAATTTTAAATATTTGGATAAATCATATGAGCGAAAATTATTCATAACTTGTATTCCTTTATTCTTCAAACTCAATTAATAATATTAAAAAAATAACGTCTTCATCATCATCAAAACTTAATCCGCACCTGATTGTGCATAGTGCACTACATTGGGTAAATACATGCTGTGTATCTTGGTCATGTGTTACAGAAAAAAAAGGTTATTCATCTTACGCTTCAGGTGTCAGTCCAACGACAGTGAAATATGTATTAGTGTCAAACCACCTTATAAGCAAATATTTCATGTTGACCCTCCCAGAAACTTGACACGAACAAGGACAAAAACTAAAGGGTTTTGAGAAAGGGCTGGAGATTTTATTGTTATTGCACTTCTGTCCGTCGACATTTAAAGTAAAAATTGTGATAATTGCAATGGTCATGTCTCTTTCCAGAACCGTCCAGCGGCGCAGTGTAGCATGGAGTGCGGAGTAGCGGCCGCGGCGAGCTACCCCTCCCCGCCAGCGCCTCCTGCACCCCCGCCCGCCTCTATCATGTCCCCCACGGAGCGCTCGCCCGCTAAATCCGGGCTGCACGTCAACTTTACCGAGAAAGGGGAGGTGAAGGAGCGAAGGGAGAAGTTCCTCACCGCCAAGTATGGGTCCCACCAAATGGCACTCATAAGGAAGCGGCTCGCTGTCGAGATGTGGCTGTACGACGAACTGCAGAAGCTCTACGAGATTCCTGTAAGTTGACATATCTGAGCAAATGGAAAATCTTTTTGAGAAGGTAATATAAAAATGCCTGAGTTTGAACATCCGCATTTCTAAATTCTTCCACCTGCTGATTTTTGTGAGTTTTTTCTTGTTGTTTTGACCAGTTGCACCAAAAAAGTAATGTGAAAATTGTTGCGTTTTTTTCAAAATGGTTATCATTAAAAAAATATCCTAACCATAGATTTAAATAACTAATGTCTGTTTATTATTACAAGGATATCCAAATAAACAAACCAGCCATATGATATCTGATTGAAAATGGCTTATTTCACTCATATCATTCAAATTCACACAGCACAGTAAAATTAAGGTGGATTGACATTTATTATATTCTTTAGTATTTATTTTAAATGCATTCAGATGCTACTCTCAGGTAAAAATCTTACAAAAGGAAATCAAATGAAGATTAGTCGGCCTCATGGAATACTGGTTATTGCGTTTGCCTGGCTTTCACCATGGTGTGAAATTGGCCAGTGTGCGTGCAGTGGGTTCGTGATTTTCAGCCCAATCTTCATAAATGCACTTTGGATAAGCCTTTTTGAAGAAAGTTATCAAAATTCCTTTTACGATCTGCAGAAAGATAACTCCATCTCTCCTTTCCTTAACATTAAGTAAAGAGAGTGAGACATAGATTTGTTTCGTTCTTTATTTTAAAACGCCTGAATTAAAAAAAAAAAATACTGCACATTTTTTAAAACAAGTACGAAATAAGTTTTTTTTTACAATATTTCAAATGTGTGCAAATCAAGTACATGTCTTTATTAAGGATTTGTATGTACTTAAAATATTATATACTCATCAATCATCTATTTTTTTGTGAATAGTTAAGACTAAACCATCCAGATTTGGCTGCCACCTTTTATTGCATAATCTTAAAATGTTGTTTCTGATATTTTTGGTTACTTGTTTATCTCTTTTAATTAAAGGGGAAAATCTTTTTCAAAGCTTTTTGTGTGGAGTTGAGTAATTATATGACTTTTCTTTTTCTTTTATTGGTAATCAAATATTTTTTTTATTTTTCAGAAAGATAATGTCAAAACTCATGAGGTGGAAGTGGACATAGATGAACTCCTTGATATGGACAGTGACGAACATAGGAGGAGTCATCTCAATGTAAGCACACGTGGTCCATTATTTTTTTTTAAATTATTCATTTACTCATCTATATTATGTGGAAAATATATTATATCTAGAAAAACTTGCATGAACATTATATAGCCTAGGGAAGGCAAATATGTGGTATATGTGTAATTCGTTTCTTCTTATTTCTGTTTTCCTATTGTTAACGTTTTTATTTTATACTATACTCATAAACATTGAACACATCGCCATTCCATCCCTGTACCAATTTATAAATAATTATTATAATAATTATCCTTTTCCTTACACAAAATAAGTTTATACATTAGCTCAAGGGAAAAAATCATTACATTATAGAACACCCAGGCACATTAAATTTTTGTGTTCTCACCGAGAATCTAACCCGGAACCTTCCGTGTGTAAGTCAGGTGTCTTGACCACTACGCCAGCCAAAACCCTTCTGAACTCTAAACTGAAAATTTGAAAATATTCCAGACACTAAGTTTCCTTACAAAAGTAAAAATAGTCAACAAAAGAAGTCTTCTCATCTCCTTGAACAGTTGTTGTGCTACAGTAATATAAATGAGTATCTACTTTCATTTTTGATGGTGTCCAACACATTTACATTTATACTTTAATTAATGTACATAAATATAGATATTTTGGATCAATTCAAAATAAATTATAACATCTACATAATTTAACAATATTACATCTCTTTCCAAACTAATTAAGATAATCATTCTCATAAGGTTAATTATTAATTCCAATTCTAATAAAGGTGGCATTTATGAATATTCAAAGTAGTCAGTTTTAATAATATTGCTATATTATTAATATTTAATGCATTAACTTTGTGGTCAAACATTTTACTAAATGTTATTAAATATATGTCCACTTACCTACTTTTCTATGTCTACCGGTTTCGAGAGGTACCCGTCTCTTCGTCAGGACACCAATTAAACCAACATGCAAAACCTACTGTACACCTTCACCATATCAAATAACCATACCATATAATTAAATCAGTACACGTTTGTCCTAATCAGTGTATGTGCTTATTAAAATGCATGTCGTGTTGGTTTTATATTTTTGTGCAACAACTATGGTGAAGGTGTATAGTGGGTTTTGCATGTTGGTTTGATTGGTGTCCTGACGAATAAACGGGTAAGTCTCGAAACCGGTAGACATAGAAAAGTCGGTACAAATATTTAATAACAATTAATACTACTAAAATTTTGATTTATATGTTCATTTGACATCATTCAGTCAGACTTGATAAAAAAATATAAATATTTGGAAGACATACATCTTTACTTTTTAAAGAAGTTGAATGCCTTTTAATATTTTTTTCTAGATTATTTAATAGCTAACTATGAATTTATTCAATTTTTATGTTTTAATTGCATGTGTTCTATTTTTCATAGTTTAATGAAATATTTTTTCCTATTTCAGATGATTTTAGTAGATGCCAAAAAACCCCCAAAAGATGTAAATGTAAGTAATTTATTGTGTTTTTATATCTATGTAATTGTAGTTTTTTTTTAAACTTACACAGTTTGAACTTAGTAATTATTTAATTTTTTTTTAATAATCTATTAAAAATAGTTTAAAATGTTAACTTAATTAAGACTTTTATTTATTTATTTATAAAGCGCTGATAAAATTATATATTAAAATTAAAAAAAAAAAAAATTAAAAAAAAAAAGCACTGAACTTCCCTATTAAATTAACCAAAGTTTGCAAAACCTTTTTCGAAAATATTTATCTTTTTTCACCAAATCTTTTAAAAATCTAAATTTGTAACTTTTTGAATTTTTAGCATGTATTTTTTAATGTAATTTTAATGTTTTCTCTTCTTTTCTTTCAGAAATTCATAAACGAACTGCTAGAAAAGGCCAAAACACTTTGAATGAGTGTGTCGTTAACACCTACTGTAACCAAAATGTAACTTATACCTGAAACTATAAGTTTAAAAATAATTTAGCCATAGACAAATTTGGTAACCTAGCCCCACGATGTTTGATGTACATGTACTTACCGAGATCTAGAAATATAATAATTTGTATATCTCCAGTGCATTGTGAAATCCTTAATTGTATCCAGTAATGTTTCCCTAATTCCTTGCAAACTAGTTGTGTATTTGTGTTTTTATCTACATATTAGTATAGTCTAACTAAGTATGTGTAACATTATTAAGTATGTTATTTTTTACGAATACCCTGTTATTATAAATATTGAATTCCCAACGAATTATTGGCACATTGTGAACAAAAGCTACGTCCCAACATATTAATGTCCCATTCATAAACTAATGAAATTACAGTATAAATGTTATAGCTGTAGGGTAAAGAGTACCTACTAAAGGAAATGATCATTACCTACGTGGTATGTTCAAAAAGTAAGTGTACTAGATTTTTTTAAAAGTGTATTTGAAAAAAAACCATAGGATATTGGTAATACACTTCTTGATTATTTTTCCACATAATCGCCATCCCGTTCAATGCATGTGGTGAGCCGTGGCACAAGCATTTTTATGCCTTCCTCGAAGAACTATACTGCCACCTCCTTCCCCCGCTTCAGAACCTTTTTCTGCACCTGCTCATTGGTTGAAAATTTAATTCCATCCATGTGTGCCTTCAGGAAGGGAAAAATAAGATAATCTGAAGGCGCCAAGTCAGAGCAATATGGGGGGTGGTTAAGAAAATTCCAACCAAATGAGTCCAAGAGCACCTTGGTGGCCAGGCCAAAGCTGAGTGAGGTTGAGCGTTGACGTTTAACGAGTGCACTTCTCTCCTCAGTATTCCCATCCAGTTTTAAATGCTCTTTTTGAGTTTTTTTAGGGTCTCACTATATTGTTGTACATTGATGGTCTCCCCCTGAGAAACGCCACATAAACTCACTTGTTCTGTCATTTTGATTTGTGAAAAAAATTGGTAGGTGTTATTCCTACTGCGAGTAGGAAGTGAAGCACAGCACATGGCTCGCACTTGGTGGGATTTCTTACTGACATCTTTCACGCAACTGGACAATACAACGTGAGTTTACGTTCTACCGTGTTCTACCACCTCAGTGTTGCCAATCCTCAAAAAATAAAAAAACTACAGCCCGTTTTAGTCACAGTACACTTTCTTTCTGAACATGCCTGGTACATCTATGAAAAACAAAATAGCAAAATATTCCTTTATAGGAAAAATATCAAGTAAATAATACATACTGGTAGATCTGAATGTTTTTAAAATTAGTGTTACAACTAAATATCAATAAATTTGTATTCAAATAAAAAAAACCTCTTTTTATACATGTGAAATTTGTACTTATGTTCTGTGGCGATACTTGTTTAAATGAATTAGCAAAGCCTTTATGTCATTAATAAATATTGTGAGTAGAGAATTAATTGTACTACATTCCTACGTCACCAACAGTAGATACGTTTTGTGAAATGTTGTGATCTGATGTTCACTATAATATTGAATTAATAGAATACATATCAAGTTTATTTGAGAGACGAGAGAAGCCAAACACCATTGATAAAAAACTAATTTAATTCTTTTTAAAGATAAATACTGGAATAGCAGTGACTTATTGATCTAATTAATTGACGTGCATGATTTTTGCTAGCGATTTATAAAAAAGTGTACACTATACATGAAATATTATTATGTTTGTTTTTATTTAAATTTCAATCAATCTTATAAATTACAAAGCAAATTTTAAAATGATATAATATTCTTCAAATAATGTGTATCGGCCGATAATGTAGTTGCTTTTTCATTGCTCAAGTGGGGAAATAATCGCCTAATACATAAATGTTTTTTGTCCCCACATTGTGAACATACTTGTGAATTCGGCCTGAATTTAGGATGGATATAATGTAGTGCACGATTTGGGTCCATCCATAGAATTAGTGTCTTGTCTCTTAATATAAACATACATGTGATGAGAAAAACTCCAAGTGATAAATTCAATTGGAAAAAAATTAAATATAAATTCAAAATGGCTGTATGTGCTACTTCATTGTAGGTTTAGGAAAAATTAATATCCATGTTGTAATATCAACTTAATATTTTCCATTAAACAATCATAGCCTAAAACAAAATAATATATATATCCGCCATTACACTGATTTGGATTCATGTCATAATTGCTGCATTGTTCACCTTGTGAAAGGTTTCTGTTTTGTTGCAAAGGCCTATAAATTATTTGTGTTCTATTATATTATTAAATATTATAAAAATAGAAATGCACTACCCTCTTTGTATACCTACAATGCATTACTTTAATGTAGATAATCTAATTACATTAAATATAAATTATAAGTACATACTATCATTGTGTCAATATGACAAATATGGAAGATTTTTGTTGTCACGAATACAAACGCTGGCGCTACGATTAGACTAATTAATATTATTATGTTACTTGTATTTTAACTTAACAATAGTAAAGCATGTGTCATGAGTTTATTAATGTATTTAGTTTCATATGTTCAAATTAAGATTTTAGGCAGTACTGGTTTTCCTTGGAAGAACTGTTTATGTTATTTCCAAAGTACCGAGGTTAATTTTTAAATTCAGTTGGCAGTGTTAAAAAGGTTTTGATAAACTCACTTCTCAACATAATTATTTTGTTTCATTGGGATGTTTGTGTGTTTAGGTACTTGTTTATATTGATTTAAATCATCTTTGCACCAGGCTCATAAAAATGTTGAAAATTCATTTAGGAGATTCTCATTGAAAGTGGTTATTTTCAAACTAATATTGTTGGATTATTACTGCATTTGAAAAAATATAGATTGATGTGTGTTTTTTTATAAACTTTTGAATGAAAAATTTACCATTTACATATGACTTTAATGTACTCTACACTATTAAGGGATAAATTCATGACAAGGAAAATTATTAGGTATTCAAAGTTAGGGCTTAAAATTATAATTTTTATTTTCTTTCATGTAATTTGACATAACATTGCTTCATTTTTCATTATAATCAAATACTTGATTGGAATACACCGACAAATGTTATCATATTGAAGCTTTCCATGTGTGACTAATTAAGGTCAAACCGCACTAAAGGCGTCACTGCGCGGTACTGCACAGTGCGTCGCAGCAAAGCCAAATGTTATTTTCACTGTATTGGATTAAACGAACTGCATCAGAATTACACTCTCTGCGCAACACTCCATAGAAAATTTTGTAGCGCAGCGCTGCCAAAGTACAGTTACGCTCTGGTGCGGTTTGACGTTTATTATAATTTGTCTTTAAAACACTTGCCCCAGAATGCTCAATGTAATAGTTGTTAAAGTCACAATTAAGATTTCATATATTTATAATTAATTGGTTAGTTACTATGTATGTATTATAAATTGTAAACAGTTTTAGATAAAATGATTTTTTTAAACGAACCTTTGTTGTTTATTTTTTCCTACCTGTATCTACACCTAACAGTGCATATATAGGCCACATGCTGATTATTTATTATTTTATTTTATATAAAAGCATAATATGACTTATTTGACAATAATTATCATTCAACTAATATCCAAAAAATTACCTACATATGTGTACAGAATAATTATAATAAAAAATTATTGTGCAAATTCTTGGCCGAAGTTCATTCTAATTTATTACAGAAACAAAAGATGTGTAATTATTAAATCCACACGTTTGGAATAATCAGGGATTAGTTTCATCGCTTTTGCGACATCTTCAAGACTGATGGCTCACTGGTCACTGCAGTATTTCCAAATTTGTGGATTCAATAATTACTCCTTTGTTATTTCTGTAATTAAATATTCGATAGAAAATTTTATACAAACAACTAATAATATTTCTAAAGATACTGTTATTTCACAGTCACATTGATAAACCAAAAAATTATCATTTTATAAGTGGAAATTTATTTAATTATAAAAAATAATTATTATTGATTACATTATAAATTATGGGTAATTTTAACTTCAGCATTATTATTTTTAATTAAAATATTATAAAAATGTTTGTTCATGATGTCTTTTAATATTACTACTACTGCCACCTTTGGAGTAAATTGCAGAACTTTATGTTAGTTTTAACAGTTCCTTTGTTGCATAAAAAGTTTAAATGTTCATGGTATTTAGCAAAGTATAAGCCATATAATAATTTAATTTCTAGGTCCCGACTACAATGGGAAGTTAACATTTATCTTCAGTTTTATCTACAAAGAAAAATAAAGTTTTCTGTATGAAAAGCAGAATATGCATTTACATTTTTTTCTTCTAAACATGTTCAATTATAGATTACCGACAAAGATATTTTAAATGTTTACGCAAATATACTCATTTTCGTATACAAATATCGGTTTTTTCTTTGTAGACAGTCAAAAATAACTCTGTTAACTTCCCATTGTAATCGGGGCCCTGGGTTACAAATCGTTTCTAGTTTAGAGTATAAACTAGTTTAGGTTTACCTCTTCGTTCTCATTCTCAAGGCACTCTCTTAATACCCATACACAATTTCTCTTTCTTCTCTAACTCATATAGTGTCCATGCGGCTCGACTGTGGAATCATCTCCCATCCACCATCAAAGATGTTACTACATTATCTCTGTTTAAATCACGTCTGAAGAAACATCTCCTTTCTCTTCCTTAATCTCTCCTCCTTTCCTTTTTCCTCTTTCCGCTTTTTTCCTTTTCCCCATTGAGTAATAGTTTTGATTTAAGGTAATTTATAAACAAATACGTTTATTTCTATTTTCATATATTTTTAACTTTTTAATCTTTTTTTTCTCTATTGAATATGTTCTGTAACTTGAATTATAAAAATAAAACTTTTATTTTATTGGTTGGTTGGAAGAAATTGTCATTTGGCAATAAGCCCGCCAATGTACAAATAACATTATGTACAAAAAGTTAAATAAATAAAAAAAATAAAAAAATAAACCTCAGTGGATTGTGTGGGTTAGAATTATCACATGTTTATTACGACTAAAGGGGTTTCAGATACTTTTTTAATCAAATTATTTGCAGTTTCTCAAAATACAATATTCAAAAATATTTCAAGTTGATTCGATGAATGGTTTTAAGGATATACTACAATACCTGTTGGGCAATATGTATAAGTTATGGGCCTAATGCGCACCAGTGTGCTGAAAAGGGCAATTAAGAGGGTATAAAACTTACAGACACTTCAAAAGGCAGAATGAAACATAGACATCAAATCGACATTTTGGAAGCTAGATGAACATAGATTCACATTTTGGAAGTAGAATAACATAGATGACTCTATGCAAGCACTTAAATAAATTGTACTTTAATCGTGTTTTTCTCAAAACTTTGTTTTCAAAGACGGTGACCACACGGTGACAACAGGTTTAAAAGTATGCTGTAGACACTGAAAACTAGTGGTTAAGCACTAAATTAACTAAATTTTTATTTTGACTTATATGATTATGAGAATCTCAGAGTAATAATTCTCTAGAGAAGCCCTTAAGCTCTATTGCGTCGAACAAAAGCCTTCCAAATTTTTAGTTTGGTTTTTAGTTTAATAACTAATGTGTAATGGGCGGTTTCGGTTTGCGCTCGCTATTCTCAACATAAGTACCTACGGACCGTTGTATTGCTGCAATCTGCAGTTAAGTTCGTGGTCAATAATCATAGAATTGTTTTTCTCCGTATTGGCGACTCTATTAGTTTATTAATCCTAAGAGTCAGACTGAAATATCACAGTAAAAAACACTTTTTGAATGAATATTTAATGTCGACCTTACGGGGAATTAAGCCCGAGACATGGTAAAGTTTATTTTTAAAAAAAAATTTGTTAACATAGGGTGCGTTTTCGGCGACTCTATTAGGTTATTACTCTAAGATAAAAAATAAAATAAAAGCTTATGGATACACAATAAAATATTTTTTTTTGTTTTAATGATTTTTAAACCACTAAGTACTTGGTCCAGAGAATTCTTGGAATAGTGTAAAAATTTGGTATTATTTATGATTTAAATGAAAAACATTACACAATACTTAAAAAAATCTTGAAAATAGCTGTTTTTCCACAATGCTTACCATTATCTAACCGTTTCATAGCCCATTAAGAAAACCTTTGATTATTTATTTAAATGCAAAAATAATATTTAAAAAAAACATTGTTTTAGATTAAGTAAACCAGAATAATTTTAGATTCATAAAATTAATTTTTGAACATAATTAAATAACATTGGCATCATCTTGGTTGGAGTATATGGTGATAAACCCCTATGTATTTCAAAACTCATTCTGAAATAGCTCTTGCTTTACCCATTTTTCAAGTAATGCGCAGCATTACAGGATCAATTCCAATATGGCCTCTTAAAAAAGATTATATTATAAATTAGTAATGAAACGGACAGTGGTTTGGCGGGGTACCGAATTTTCGGCTAGCCCTTAAGCCTGATAGCCGGATATCGAATTTCTCTCATAAAATTATCACTTATCGATCAATGAGTTGCATATCAATATGGTTTATGAGTTTATTTTTTCACACAAATATAGTTTAAATTAAAAAATAATTTTTGGTGAACATTTTTTATTTGCGGGTTGATTACTTTATCTAGTGTATACTGAACGTTATTTTTGCAGATAAATGAATATCAGGTATCCGCCGGATATTGATCTACTATCCGGAATCCAGCCTGATAGTAAAATTAGGCCGGATACCAAATAGTTACAGGATATCCGTTACATCTCTATAATACTCTAAATACAAAAGTAGGTAATCATGTTTTATTATTTCTTGCACTACATATAAAAATTCTGCCTTAAAATAGGTTGCACCAGTTAGACTGACAACACACAATCCAGAGAAATGTATTACCTCCAAAATTTAGTTAATTGTTGAAAAAATATGAACTCTTATTATGTTATTACTTCTTTTCTGATTTAGTCCGAGTTGACGAGTTTTGTAACAGAAGTTTAAAAAAAAACTTATTTTTGTTGAAATAAAAGTTCTAGACTTTTTACCTACATTAATTTTATTAAAAGGTACATTAAAAAAGGTAGGAAAGTGAAAACAAGATTGTAGAAAATACATTTTATTTTTTTAATTTTTAGGTAAAAAAATATTTTTTTTTTACAAATAATAATTTACTAACAAAAACGTCAAGCATTAAAAGTAATGATATGGTCATGGTGTTGAGGAATAAGTCTTAAGTAATAAACTAACAATAAATAATAACTTTGGCAATAGGGGAAAGTCTGGAGGAGAAAATAAATAACTAAAGCTACCTAGTAAAGCGCTGTAGTGTTTATTTCCTCTTCTCTGTATAGTAGGAAGTAGGACTTTCCATAAAGTAAGGATAAGGATAGGGCTGTGGGATGTAAGGTGCTTTATATGTGTCAAACACTTCAGCGTAAGGGTTAACTGGCGCCCCAGAATCAGCCATCATTTGGTTCACGTAAATATCATTCGATAGGTCGATCGGTTTAATGTCGACGCTGTTGGATTCTACTTCATTCACAGGGTGGGCATTCTCGATGTCGTTTTCTGCCGAGAACGGATAAATTTCCTGGATGTATTTGTCATTTTGACTATCTGATAATTCAGCGCTAGCCAAGTCTTCTCCGAATGTTTCAATATTTAATTCTTCCAACCGGTTGTCATTCTGAAAATGGTGCATTGTGATAAAGTGTCAAGAGTGCAAAAGGGTGCAAAGGTGCGAAAACAACACATGGTTATAACACAGGAAAAAACATGTTAAAACACAATAAAATGAATAAAAATAAAATGATGGAAATATTTTTCATTTTCAATTATCAAATTATCAATCAAAGGGATTGGAAAAATAATACTTCAATGTGAATATACTTTATAATACAACTTGATTGGAATTGGGTAAAACAAACAACGTTATATCTTTGGATAATCTGTAAAGCTAAAAAAAGAGTTCCCAATTGTTCTAAGTACAGTGTAAAATTGACATATTATAGTGAAAACAAACAGATGTATTACTTTATTTATAAACAAAAAAAACCTATATCATTTATATTTTTTTTACTAATTGAAAAGTTTTTTTTTCAAAAATAGGTACTCAATCACACAGTTGTATTTATTTATGTAGTTCAAAAGAAGCAGTGCAAACAAAACAGTAATATTATTGGTGTGAATAGCTAGTTCAGTATTTTGTATAATGACAGTAGACCTAAACCAAAGAGTGTTAATTTTTGTTTTAATAAAAACACAATAGGGAAATATCACCTTTTTTTACATTTATTGAGAAATAAAGGTCATATGGTGAAGGTAAAGGTGTAATACGTCACGATTCATGTTTATTCGATCCTAGCCATTGAAATTTGTGTAAAACAATATCACGAATCTTGACGTCACAACAACCACGAAGAACTTATTTTTATTGAATTTCTTTTTTACATTTATGTATGAAAACATTTATCCACAATATCCATGTTGATTTTGGAAATGCAATTTATTATTTTAAATCCATTTCACATATTTTTATCGGTATTTGTAATATGTGATATTTCCCTATTAATGAACCGTGAAAACATTAGCGCAAGATTAATGTTAGTATTTTTTAATAGCGTGAACATTATGAACATTACTTTTGATCTGGTTCCACCCTTAAATTTGTGTTGCTGCTGCAAATGGAAGAGTTCTCATGCATTCTACTTTGTACTATCATAGTTGCAAGAAGTTAGGAGCTGGTTGTCCGATAGCTTTTAAAAGATGTGAAAAAAGCGCAAACTTATGTCTAATAATAATATAAAGAAGAGAAAAAAACACTATGGGAAAATTAAAATTCCTCTACAAACCCACGTGCCATGCGAGGAAAAAGGGAAGGATTTACAAAATAAAAGACTTTTTTACACTTTTCAAACAGTTTTAATATAAAAATAATACTTGAAATATTAATTACATGCATTAAAATATTATGTTATAGTTCAAATATATTTATTTACAAAAATACATAAAAGTAATTATAAAATGATATTTGAATATATGTGTATCAAATTGAAAACATTAGAAGGGGCTGTATCATGCAGTTTAAGTGGGATTATGGGAGATAATATAGTCAAATGAAGTGTTGATTCACAATAGTAAATCCATTGTAAATGGTACTCAAACTAGCCTACTTTAAGAAGAATATTCTATTTGTATTAAGTCCTATGCCATTAGGTCGCCATGCTTACTACAATCAAGAATTATAATTAAATAAAGCAAATTAATATATATTGTAAAAGTAGGGCTCGTATAGGGTGTAAGTATTAAAAGGGTTATCTTAATTTTTCTTTTCTACCTCAGGTTTGTTACGGGGAATTTCGTTGGCACTTTCTTCCACCAGCTCGGGTGAACTGTTCTCATTAGATACGCGTTTCGGAGTTGTGTCTTCGACATCTTTAGAGTTGTTGGTTCCTTCTGGAAATCAAACAAAAAACATAAAAATTTTAATGCGTGCAATATTACAATAGACATGTTTTTGTGTTTAAACTGGAAATTATAGAAAATCAATTTACCGAAGCTGCAAAAAAAGTGTCGATTGATTCTTCGAATAAAAAGACAACGATTTAATTTTATATTTGAATATGAAACAAGTAAAAAAAGTAATTCAATGTGATAAGATATTTTAAGTTCGAAGTTCATGGATAAACACAAAAAAATATTCGCGCAGATTACATATTTATAAATACAAATAGAAATCTGCGAGTCAAAACATAAAAACATATTTAAAAAAGTCGTCAATATCTAAAAATTACATTATTTCATATTTTCTGTCAAGTTTCTTATCTTTGCAGAAGCAAAATGGGTTTCGCTGTCATATAAATAATAATTATTGAAGTAAACACATTGGTAATAAATAATATAAAGAGTGATGAAAGTATTTGATAATGTTGCCAACTGACCTTTGGACTTATTGTCATTTTCTTCGGAACTGTCAGAGTTGGATCCTTCTTCAGAAGTTGGTCTGACATCAACAACACGGATTTTGAAGAAGGCACCACTGTTCTCGTCTCCATCACCATAGACGGTCTCATTCACTGTGACTTTGTGTCCGTTAATAACCTGAGATTAATCAATTTCATTTGAATTAAAATTATGATTGCCAATACGATGTATTAAGAATATTTTTTTTAGCTAGTTCATTGTGGAAAATGTTCCTATAAACAATAAATTAATTTACTTAATTCATTACCATAATAGGGTTTTACAATAGATATGTGTTTACGGCATTAGCAAAGAAAGAATATTAATAAAAATTGAATGCTTTTATTATCAACAAATTATATCGACGGTGGGAAGGCAAAAGTTCCTAAACGACATGCAGCAGCTTTACAGAAGAGCCAATTAAAGTTTTTTTGTTTTTTATTATTAAAAAAAAAATCTTATATATACCTATTATTTTGGCGTAACTCCTACATAATTTAAATAAACATTTAAAATATGAGATTATTAAAAAACAGAAACTTCAATTGCCTCTTCTGTAAAGTTGGCTACATGTTGCTTAGGAAATGTTTCCTTTCCACCGTCGATATGTACATAGCATGTAGACTAAAAGGTATCTTAGGAATATTCTAATAGGCATTTATTTGCCTTAAGGAAATTTCGGACAAATAACAAAGGGAAAAAGCTGCTTTTAGTGATTTTTAATATCTTGTAAATGTATTTATTTGTTACTTTTATATGTTGTTAATTTTAATTGAAAAATAACTGAAGATAACATTGAATAATTACTATAGTTGGCAGCAGTGTATCGGGTTGTGGTCCCGTGGCTAGTGTGGCTGACTTACGGATCAGAAGTCCGAGATTCGAACACAACTCTACCCCAATTTTTTTCCATTTTCTAATAGTGGGTTATTTACAACTCGTCAAAAATGGCCACCAAAATTCAACTATTTGTATTCATTAAAACAAAATGTAATTATTGATTGATCATTGTAAAAAAATATTATTAAAAAAATATACTTATGTATGTATATGTTTTTACCTTAGTCGTGGATGTGGTGTTTCCCTTTCCATCGGAAAGATCTGTCCAACCGCTGTTTTCAGCTGGTAACCTGTGAAGAACTTGGCTCATCTGTTCATGGAGTCGTCTCATCATTTCTAAAAAGTTTGAAAAAAAAATTTCCAAGTGAATTAATTTAATGCATCAATTAAAACACAAAAAAGACAAGTGGAAAAAATATTTACTGAAGTTGGAGTCAGGTCTTGGTCAAAGGAAACAGATATTTGGGAATCAAAATTCACAATTATCTGCCTAAAAACATTGGATCTTTAAACGGGTAAAAAAAATGGTTAAAAGAAATGGATAGTGCATGAGTGGAGTCCATAATATTAAATGTGAAAATTTTACAATATCTCAGGCTTATATCGAAAACAGATTAGGCAAGAATCAAAATGATTTAACTGAAAAAATGCTTAAAGAGTTTATATATTAGTGAAATTTATGATAACTGTTATTTATTGAGAATTCAAAATGTGTTTATTATTTTGCCAAGTGGTTGTTCTGACTTTTCAGTATTGACAAAACACCGTCAAGAAAGATCAGTATCGGAAAGATTAAACTCTAAGAACTTCAACCGTGATTCAAGTATCCATTCTCTCGATGTAGACATTCGAACATTAGTATGGCGACTTGAATTACTTTAATTTTTTATTTATTTAATTATACAATACGCCCAAAAGCCATTTACGTAAATAATACAGGTAAGTACAAACATAGTAATAATTTTTAATTAAAAAATAATAATTTAAGACATGTAGAAACCAAAAAAGCATACTGCAATGCAAAATCAAAAGTAAAACTTTGAGTAGTAAAAAAAGAGAAAAATATGGATAAGATGTAACATAATTGTTCGGTATAAAAATATGCATTAAAAAAAGAAAAACAGTAGGTAAGTATTTAAAGTAAAAAAGTAGAATTAAAATGGAAAAATGTAATTTTTTTTAAATACAAAAAAAAATCGTATTAATACTAAAAATAAATAAATTATACCAGGTGTATAAGTAATAATATATATGGTAAAAATATTTAAAATATTTCAAAAAATACTTTCAAAAAGAATAATAAAATAATATTAATACACATCAAAAACAGAGAAAAAAATTGCATGAAAAATAAAGTTTTATATCGACTTCAATAATTGGCATTAAACAATGCATTTAAGAACATTTAATAAATAATTGTTGTACTAAAAATGTCTATATCACAAGTAAATTTGTTGGCTAAAGAATGTAAACGTGGAATCGGAGAGTGTTTTAGCTAAGCATTTCTATTTTTTCCTTCAAAAATAATATACCCATCATATTAATGAAGATAAGTAAGTAATCCAAGTAAGTACCATCCATGCCAGTCATGAATCCTGAGAATGGGTTTCCGAAGGGGTTAAAGAAGAGGCCTCCCGGGTAGCCGGTGTCCACAATTCCATCCTCCAAGTCAAATGCTCCTTGCTGGCCTTCCAGCGGAATGATCACTACTTCAGTATCGGGACCCGCGGGCTTCTTGTCCACTGGAATGAGAAACAAACAAATTAATCCACTATTTCATAACTTAAGCAATCAAGCATTGTTATGATGCAGGGATTACAAATAAATTTACGATTATATAATACGGAATAAAAATTTGATTCATTACCAAAAGTAAAAAAACAAAACACCTTTAGATGTTGATATTTAAAATTCAATAGTCCTCACTTATAACAAATGTTTGGCTTAACACAGAAAAACAATCAAAAGATATCAATTATATGCTCATTTATACTAAAAGCTGAGTAAATACATGGAAAGTAAAACTAGACAATTCATAAACTTTTTCATATAATATTATACTTGATATGTATGTTGTAGATTTTTTTATCTTCTTTTTTGTTGTTTGCGAGTATTTTAATCTGAACATATTATGTATTTTCAAGAATTGAACCAATTTAAAATTTAAAAAAATATTTATCATTATAGTGAGTGTTAAGAAAGACAATATTATAAAGTTTGGTCTGATAGACGAATAATTCAACATAGTGTATATAGCATGAATAATATGGGTAATTATTACGACTATGTAATTTCAAAATCAGAATTTTTAATTAACCACTAAAAAAGTAAGAACTGTACGAAAAAACACCAGTTTTACATAAAAAACTTCACGAAAATTGAGAGATGACTTATGTTAGAATAAGGATGGAAATACCATCCTTATTTTATCAATATGATAAGGATGGCATTCTCATCCGTATTCTACCACTATGCCTAGGCGTAACTTTATACTAAGTTTACGATTAAGGCCCCACAATGACTTACCTTATCGCTTAAAAAAAATACACGGGAGGCAATTAAAATCAAACTCAAGCACATGATGACCAACCAGAAGAGACATAACATGACTAGACTTTGTAATATTTTTTATATAACCCTAATGGGGTTTTAAAAATAATAATATATTTTTAAAAAACACTACTTTGTATCTTCCTCCATAAATAATGCTACAAATAGACAAGTGGTGCATTCAAATCATGATAATATTATGGTTCAAATGCATAACTCGTCTATTTGTAGCATGATTCGTGGAGGATGATGCAAAAAGGTGTTTTAATGGTTAACTCAAATATTCTGATTTTGATAGTACCTCATAATCATCATAATTCCCTTTCCGCACCTAATGGTGCATAGGACACTGCATTGGTAACCAATCGCAGCGTATCTTCATCATTTTTTGTTGCATGAAGGTAAGATAATCAGTCTTTTATAAATATTTCATATCAACCATGTCGGGAATCGGACCCGAGACCTCTTGCATGGTGGCAAACGCGCCTACCATTACATCACGAGGCCGACACAAAAGGTACCTAGTTGCACATAGCATTACCTATGCGGTGAAGTTATGCATGTTGCCTATGAGACGGAGTAAAATGGGTCGCGATTATCGATGCCCTATGTATATACTACATTTATTCGTGTTATTATTTGACTGAGAATATATTTGTCAGCCTCGTGGTGTACTGGTCAGCACGTTTGCCTACCATGCAAGAGGTCTCGGGGTCGATTCCCGGCATGGTTAATATGAAATATTTATTCAAAAGCGTGTTTTTACACTAGAATATTTCATAGTCCCTGGACTTGTACCTTAAGCGTAAGACTGATCATCTTACCCTCATGTAATCAAAATGATTAAGATACGCTGCGATTGGTGTACCAACGCAGTGCCCTATGCACCATCAGGTGCCTAAAGGGAATGATGATGATGATGAAGAATATATTTTTATAGTTGTGAATATTAGCATTTTCCCCCTGATCTTCCCAAAGGTTATCACAAAATGAAAACAAAACATAACGTTTCGTGAGTATTATTACACCGCGGCGCTGGATGTTTTATAAAATTAATGTCAAGGTAAATTTGGTTTGCGATTGAAAATTCGACGGGGAGTCGTGAAACGGAAATTGTTTGCCGCTGAGTAATAATAGTAGACTTGTGACAAACTATTCCCGCGTATCGAACTTCACTAAAGTATGCACGTACAATACTTACAATATGTACATATTTATATATTACTGTCATTGCGGGAACGGGTACATTAACTCTAGACGACTGTACTAAAAAATCTGCAAGCGGCGCTGGCGCCGGAACGTCGTGTTACATTTAGCAAAAGACGAGATATTTTGAAATGCAGGTATTTATTATGACTGTTTAATAATCTATTTTCCACAATTTATAAAATTAATCATTTAATTTGGGCTTGGTATATCATTATTTAAAAAAAGGCAGATATATCAAGTCTTGCATTTTAAGTATGTAGACTTATGTGACATGATAGCCACATAAGTGTTAAATTTGATAGAATGTACCTAATATACGAAATGATGTTGGAGTGAGAATATAAGAGGAATTGTAAAACAAGAATCATCGTTTCTTTTTTATGCGTTATGTTGTTTTTGTTATGAAATCCCTCGTCGGATGACGTAGTATGACGAAACCATTTGACGCATAACTAAAGTAAGTGGATTAGTGCATTAACCCTTTATATGAAACTTATTTTGTGTTAATTCACATCTTGCAAACCTAATAAAATGTGCTATTTTGAAAAAAAATATCATATTGAATTTGGAAAAGCTGAGTGGAAGACTGATCTACCAGTGAACATTGCTATGATACTCTTGTGACATAAGGCTTGTTGTTTTTATGAAATATTAGAAAATAAGTACTGGTGGTATATTTATGTACAACTTTGCTCTAGGTGTTTTGTAAATAACAGCATTTATCAATATTATTACTGGCCGATTACCTTTCTTGCCCATCCTTCCCTTGACTCATTCTTATGGTACCTACCTGACATCAAGACGGAAATTTCAAAATTAGAAGATTTGTATTTGGAACAAAACGCACATAATTTTTTGACATAACATCACATTGCATAAAAGTTCTTGAATCGTCGCGCGTCGTTCTATAGTTATCATAAATAGTTACATATTATATCATAGTGCATTTCATCATCCAGTGCTCGAAATTGAAGAACATTCACATCATATCAAAGGTAGGTATCCATTCTATGTTCCTATCCTTTATTCAAATACTCCCAACCTCTTACAAACTGAATGAAATTCGTTTTTCCATTACAGTCCGCCTTTTCGTTAACACTAGGTGTTCTAAAAAGGGTTAACTGGGCAAAACATATGTCCATAGTGAAGGAAAAAACTATAATTTGATGTAAATTTGGAATTTATCTCTGTACGAGCTTGAGAGAATCAGAAAATAAACAAAATATAGGTATTGTAATGAAGTAAATTTACTAATTTTTTTCCTTTTTTACCTCTCTAATAATATGAAAAACAAATTTAATTTTCTGTTTAAATATTTTTTTAAAATTAATGTAAGTTACAACTCATTTTGTTATTATTTTTTAAATTAAAAAAAAAAGTATTTGCTGTAAGTTACCATGCAGTGAACATAAACAGTATTCGCGATGTATTTTTAAATATTGCATTTTTCACTGCCGTTATCTGTAGACACAACAGTAATTTACAGTAAGTTATTTAATAAATATTTTTTATTATTATTGCAGTCCCTGAATTGGCACCTGAAGCGTAAAACAGATCATTTTCTCCTCATTTAAAATAAACATGGTTGCGATATGCTGCGATTAGTATAGGTACCAATATAATGCCTTATACACCATTAGGTGCGGATAAGGGAACGATGATTTATTCGACACATTACTATCAATTCAAGTTTTTTTTCTATATAAAATATATTATAATAAGTAGGTAGTGCATTGAAAAATGCAACATTTTTAAATACATCGCGAATACTGTTTATGTTCACTGCATGGACTCTTTTCATCACAGTTGAGATCACAACGTAATATTTGCGTAAATTACAGATATTTATATTTTTCTGATTTAAGAGACCTAACAAAGCATAAAGTAAAATAAATAACATCATTGACGTGTACAGTTAACTGACCGGGCCCGGGTACACGGTAAATTGATAATACATACATGGCATAGTGTTAATTGTATAAAACACAAAAAGTTGGACTTCACGCCCTACCGGTGGAGAATCTTTTACAGAATGTGCATAGGTAATAAGTACGGCATACTTTTTACCTATGCATATGGTACGCACGTTAGTGTCGAGTTATCAGCATAATTCAAGACTTGAAAAACGTAGGAATATCTCTTTTTTTCTTTTCAAAGAACACATTATGCGGGTAAAAGGGCGCTTCAGCTGTACAGCCGCCCATACGGAAAAAACAATGTTTTGACATTATTACCTACTCTGAGTACATTACAACGTACAACCCGAATTGACTCAGTTTCTATAGTGTATAATAAAAAAAACAATATAAATTAACATCTAAAAATAAATACACGCCTAACTATTTTTAGATGTAAGAAAATAACCATTATGCCCTACGAGAAAACAAATATACATCACGCGCAGAGGAAGAAAATATTCCAAATGACATTTTTATCTCAAAACGAACACGTTTCACTTAGGCCGTTTTTCCATGGGGCATAAAATGGTACAAGATCTTGTGTCAGTTTCTGCTCAGTTTTTTTAGCAATAATTATTGTGCCGAATCTTGGGCCATTTTATAAGCTGTAATACATTGGGCAGTTTCTTGCACGTAAGCATGCGCAGTGCGTAGATGTTTTGGACGCCATTACAGATTACGGCAGTTTGACAGTACGCAAACCAATCTATCAAGTGACGACATTGCTACTGACAACGAACAATGTATTATTATTTTTACCATCAACAATGAACACACAATATTTATCGGGGCAAATTCTGCACAAGATCTTGTACAATTTACTGACCAATGTAATACGGGCTTTATCCTATATATTAAGTTGTTATTTAAGCTATTTATCTAGGGACCTACAAATCTTTTGTGTAGAAAAAATTACGGAATTGTGAATTAACTTGAAAATCTAAGCATAAAAGCATGTCGTTTTTAATATCAATGTTGTAGGGATACACTTACGTGTATTTTTAGCTGAGTAGGTACCTTAATATTTTATAATACAGTCCGCCTTTACAAGTCTACCAAGCTTAAAAGCACCAAAACTTTCTAGGGTCTTACTTACAAACCTGGTATAAAGTTACGCCTAGGTATAAATATTGTATTCCGATCCTTATTCTAGCATTATGCCCAGGCGTAACTTTGTACCAAGTTTACAAGTAAGGCCCTCTGTAGATGAGTCGTTTATCAATATTTGCGTATCGTGCATGCAAGTGTGGTAAATATAATTAGCGACCAAAATTACATTTGGCCGCAAGCCGACTTTCGACATTACGCTTTCCAAGAACTATACGAAAAGAAATAGGAACATTCTAGGGTTATACGGTTATAGAATGCAAAATAATCAGAAGAAAATTGTACAAATGAATAAAAAACTAGTAGATAGCAGATACCTTGTATTATGTTATGCATAACCATAAACCATACCGAATCCGAATCATGAATAACGCAAACTTCTTAGAATAATGTTATCACAGTTTAACATTTCAGGTACATACATACATAAATATACAGAGTGTTTGGTAGAGAGTAGAACAAGAAAGTGTATAGAGGGAGCGATTTGCAACAAATTTGCTCTAGTGGCCCGTCCCCGAATGTTACCAATGTATTATTACGATTATTTAATGTTTTTGCTTTCGTTTTCCCAGATTTTTATCTTGTATTTTTGATAAAAAATTCTATGGCTTGTATCAGCTCTAAATATTTTTTTTTGCCTAAGTTGTGTTGTACCGTTCTACTAGAGCAAAATTTTGGTCCAGATAATCATTTGAAAAAAAATATATTACCTAACAAAGTACGAAAAAAGGATACAAAAAATATAAACATGAATGAAAATACATTATTTGTACACATAAGGTGCCTAGCTCAACCAATTTTAAATATGTTTTTATTTTTACATTTAACGATACGTTAGTGACATCATACACCAAAATAATTATATTTCATAACTAAAAAAAGTACCCAAATTGCGTCTAACCTAACGGTGAATAAGTCACTGTATCGGTAAGTCAATTATTATTGCTAATAAGTGTATCTCGATCAGTTGTTACTTGAAGACAAAGGGCAAGATGGTTGTCAGTCTTATTTTTATGATTTAGGTGCCAGTCCACGGTTTGTGAAATATTTTAATGAATAACCGCTACTTAATTACATATATAAATGTTAATTTTGCCGGGAATCGAACCCGGGATCGCATCGGAACCTAACACGCTGAGTACTTGTCAACTTCACCGCGAAGCAGACCATGTAGGGCGTAGGGCCTTACTCATAAATTTAGCATAAAGTTACGCCTAAGTACAATGGTATAATTCGGATGGGAATACCATTCTTATTATAGTAGCAGAATAAGGATGGTATTTCCATCCGAATTATACCACTATACTTAGGCGTAAGTTAATGTCGAGTTTATGAGTAAGGCCCGTAATATAATAAGTGGATTAAAGTGCTTATGTACATATTATAAGTATGTACCTAATATAGGTATGTACTACCTACCTATATTAGGTCTGAGTTGTTTACTTTATACGTTCAATCGACGCATCGCCAACGCCAACGGTTCAATAATTTAAAGTCCAATAAAACCGAAACTGCAATGATGAATATAGATATTGGTTTTACGGCTTACCAAAAGTTACTGAATGAGCGTAGGTACGGGATTTTATTTTTATACTGATACAAATTTACAATCTTAAGTTTGTTAGTAATGTCACGAACATACCTTATACCACAATTTATAAAATATGTACATACATAAAAATATTTTTTCCTGTTATAAAATGGGCATTTCAGCTTTTTGGTACCGCGAATTTAAGTATGTATTGATTTAAAAAATAGATATAAACCACGCAATAAAAAAAATGTAGGTACCTTTCTTAAAAAACAAAATACAAATAAATAAATGTCCGTTTCCAGGCGAGTGAAGAATGCAGTTCTGTGAGTGAACCAGAATCCTGGACGAGTGTTTTCGACTCGATGGCTACTCTCAGGTAAAAATCCTGAAAAGGGAAATCGAGTGGAGAAAAGTCCGCCACGTAGTGTAGTGGTTGGCATGTGCGTCTACCATGCTTGATGTTAATGAAATACTTGTTTATAACGTGGTTTTACACTGCAATATTTCACTGTCCTTGGATTGGCACCTAAAGCGTAAGACTGATCCCTTTACCGTCTTGTAACACCCGATCGAGATACAATGCATGTACTCTTCCGATGCAGTGCCCTATGCGCCATCAGGTGCGGCTTAGGGTTTGATGATGATGAAATATATAAATACGAACGTACGAGAAAAAAATACACCTACGTAATAAACAATTACAAAAAAAAACTAAGGCTTATATATAAATCATTCAAGGACAGTAATAATGTTTTTTTTAGACAAATTCACCTAGATAGTCAACATTTCTTCATGATCGAAGGACGACACATGTTCAACCTTACATGAGAGCGGTGAAATTTTTTTTGACGCTTTATATGATATCATAACTTGACAAGTTCAAAAGTATTATTTGATACATGGGTTAGTTATTTTTATTTAGATTTTTTCAAACCTGAAATATAAAGCTTTTATAAAACCTTTCAAGATTAAATATAAAAGAAAGTCAATGTCGCATTATTCGCACATCCGTCGTTGTTCTACGATCACGACGATTTCTAAAAATAATGTTCAGTGTCTAAAATAACGTTCAGTGTAAGTGTATCGTTAATCATCTAGACTTGATTTCAAAATTCCTATGAATGGATAGAAAGAATGTACATATATATGTATTATACAAGTATGCGAAGAATGTACATAGTATAGGTAGGTGTAATACATACACTATTTTTCAATGTATAAGCAACACTGTAGGTAGGTATATTCAGTGGACAATCATTTATTCGATCACGCAATAATTCTTCGAAACGAGATGATGAGTTATGTGTGCACATACTTAATAAAAAATAAAACCTTGATATATATAGAAACATTTCCACACCATAATTTATATAAACCTTATAAATAGAATAATGATATTATTATGACAAGCGATATATATCTTTCGAATAACATTAGCTATCCGCAAGTAACTATTTAAACACATTGGTTCACTTAGGTATCCCCCATTAATCATTTACACTATTTGTACTTTGTATGTGTGTATGTGTGTACTACTATGTACAAGAACATTATATCTTTATGCGACTCAGGTTTTTTTTTCAAATAATTCATTCTATCACGCGATTTGAAATCGCTCTAGAATAGACGTTATTATTTGATTTACTGCATGATTTCAACTTTTTTATGTACAAAAAATAAACCCTCCCAATTTTTAAGTAAACGCATTCTCGCCGAATGCAGCCCTGTAGGTCGATGAATGAAACATTTCCGCTCCTAACTTTTTTTCTACAGATTAAATTGAAGATTTTAAAACCTATAAAAATGCCCATCGCAAATCTCTTTAAAAAAAACGAATGTAAATCGGTTCAGTAGTTATTTTGTCTATCGAGGACACAAAGACGAACATTGCCTTTTATATATTACGAGCTGAACCCGGCAATCCTTTGCTATTGCTAGATTTGAGTACGTACTCGTATATAGATTAAATGAACACAATCAAAAGTTCGATTCAATTATTGTAATTAGTCCAAATTAGATATGTAAGTATACATTATTGTTTTTAGGTTTCGGTTCACATAAATTGTGAGGACATAATTTTTATATTATTATTTATTAATTTATTAGCGGACTTAGCCCATACAAAAAATGGCAAACACATATCGTTAATAATTTTGATAAATGGGTATTCGAAGATTATTTTCCTGTCACTGTCTTGCAGATGCCTCCCCGATACTGTGTGAAAAAGACAACTGCATGTCAGACTTTTTGTTAGAATAGATAAAATCGACGTTGCGTAGTCCCGTTTTCCGCACCTAAATACTAAACTGATTTTATTATTTTTTTAGACTGAGTATCAGATTTTTTTTTATATCAACTCGTTTTGCTTTTTTCAAAAATATTTTTAAATATTTGTATACCGTGTGCCCAAAGACAGCGGATAAAACTATGCTTTGTTGCTGGTTTTTGGGTGGTTCTAGTTCCAATAACAAACAATTTTTCAAAAAACAAAACAATAGGGAAACGCCAACGGTAAATATCTATAGTGTGTAAAAAAAACATTGCTCTAGTGCCATAATCCAGATAGAAATTACGTTTGTACGGAGAACAGTAAGACCGCGTTTCTAATATATACGTTTCAATATACTAATAAAACTTTACTTCATAATGCTTTTATTTAACCATAGAAACAGTTTCGGTGTTCTTAAATAAAACCATCGACCTATCAATACACATATACGCACCCGGAACCCTCTGAAATTATGACACTCAACTCATGCCCGAACGCTTAGTCCTGCCCTACGCGTATTTAGTTGTTCTTTAACTGCCAGCTGGATTTTGTACCGTGAAAGCGTGTAAAAAACCATTCGGATAAACGTAAAAAAGATGGTATAACTTATCGTTGTTTTCATTTTCATTTGTTTTATGTATGCCTTATTTCAACTTGGTAATTTCTCAATAAAAATAAATTTAAGCTGATGCTTTAAATGATTTAGTAATTTTAAATGCTTCTATGTAAATAGCGTGTTTACTGTAAAATATTTTAAATGCTTCCTGAATCCAAAAATACATATAAATTTAATGAATATTTATGTCATATTGCATCATCTCTTATTTAATCCAGATTGTATAATTTCTTATTGATATAATTGCGTAGATTATTTTTTACTATGATATGCCTATTTTAAAAATAGCAATTCTTCCTGCCGTTATAATGTGCATGACATGTGCTTCATTGAAAACAAATATTACTGAATAATTTGAAAGATGTTGATTTACATAAAATAAAGGTAAGTAAGTACCTAGGTACTTGTTTATGTGTGATATTGTTAAATATTGAATTGAAGTAGATACCTAAGTACCTGTTTATGGTTGAATTCCAAAACTTTACATAATTAATTTTCAAATATAAAATTCTTTTTGCCAATGTCAAACTCTGCTCAGGGGTGCACTTTAGTTAGGAATGCGATTTTTTTTTTCGAATGTCAGTTAATATTGTTTGAATATTACCAAAAATCCAGTAAAAATAAATAAATGGAAATAAAAGATAAGGAATATAAGGAAATAATCTAATTGTGATCCATAAAAAATGTATGTTGTTTGTAAACATTCAAAAACAAGCTTTTTTATACATATAAAAATAACCTCCATCCATTTTTTTGTATCTGCATTCTCGGCGAATGCAACCCTGGTAATGGATAAAAAAAAACATTTACGCTCCTAATTTTTTTGTACTTAATAAATTGAAGATTTTATGAGCTATAAACCCTCTCGTGGCAAAGATGTACATGTATCTGAAAATCGCACGTAAATCGGTCCAGTAGTTATTCAGTCCGTCGAGGACAACCATTCGAACATTGCCTTTTATATATATATTATATATATAGATTGATAGATTGAAGATAATTTATTGATAACAGCCTATTGAAATCGGGGCACTGCCGCTGCTTTATTTTCGTAAGAAAATTGTGAGTAGTTACTTACCTATATACTTTACAAACAGTATTATTAATTTATACATTATTGTGTTTAAAAAAAAACCTATTGTAATAGTTTTTATAGGAGTTGATTTTTTTTGTATATTTTTTTACCTAAATGTACCTAAGCAGTTATTTTTCGTGAAAAGATCTGTACTTTGTATTTTCTTTTGTTTTGTATGTAGATGAGATTTAGGTTACTAAAATTATTTTGCGTGAAAACTTGCAAATACGTAAATCGGTTATTTTTGTGTTTTTTACGTTTAAAAATTTAAAAATATCACTACAGGTAAAAAAAAAGTTTAGATCAAAATATAAAATGTGTATAGTAGATACCTACTACCTACTGACGAATAGGGCTTAAATAATACTTTTTTACGTAATAATATTAATTATGATGAAATATTTCATTATATTATTGATTGACTTCACATTTTTTCTGCTAGAGGTCTTTTGATTACCCACAAAGTTTTTCGTGACATGTTTATTGAATCCAACTTACCTACGTGTAGTGAATATTTGTGGAATTATTTCGAGGCTAATTTTATTAAACCATGTGTAAAATCTATTTTGGAATTGAAAAATGCCTTTTATCGTGATATTTTTGTGATTCAAAATGTCTTGCTTAATTGTTCACGTTTCCAAATAATACAAACATTTAAAAATTACATACGTATATGCAGGTAAGTAAATTTTCCTACACGCTTTAGAAATCGGTGAATTAGCTTTTACTAATTAAAATCGGAAAAATACATTAAAAAATAGACGTGTCAAAAGCAGGAATAATCGGCGCGTGCATAAGAATGTGTATGAATGTAAAGAAAGCGAGATATGTATGCAAAGGTCGAGGGATATGGCGTTATAAACTCTCTGCCTACCCTTACAGAGAACGGCGTGATGGTTTGTTTGTTTGTAGTTCCTATTTTAACGATGATACGCTAGCTGTCAGCTACCAAACGTAATAAATATATTTTTTTCTTATACCTACATAATTGTTTCTGTAAATTGAACTGTAAATATAATAATACTGTAAATCAAACATATATTATATGAATAATGAGAATGAACACAAAGAATGTCGTTAAGATCAAATAATATATTAATTTACGACCCATGCGTCCGTTGATTTATAAAAAAAAAACGCTTTTTAAAACTGTTCCAAGGAATCCGATTGGATTCATAACAGAAACGCAATAAATCATTTAAATCAAACCGTACAACAGTGTTATTTGTATCGTAATTCAAAATGATTGCAGATGTTCGTAGTTGCCTATTTTTAAAATTGCATGTAAAATCACACTACAGCGTAAAAACACCGGGCATAATTTTTAAACTAACCTGGCACACAACTTGCTGCAGCGACAAAAGCCAGCACGAAAAACAGTTGAACGATCTTCATTTTCACTTCACAGTTCAGTTTTCAAATAATTTAAACACCAAAACAAATGGAAACAGGTATCCTGGAACACTTTTGAATTCACAGACCTCTGACGACCGCGAACGCACGAATATTTCTGACAGGTTCTTCGGTCCCCACCTCCACTATATACCCGCTTCACGCGTCAACTCAATATTCAGCGGCCATTTTGCACGCTGAGTGCCGAGCGCCGACGCGCCGGCCGCCAGGCGCAGCCGGCTGACGTTTTGTTTACCGAGTTTACTCATACCTACTCCATAGATTTTTCAAATAATGAGGGTATAGTTTAAAATTCGAATACGTTAACAGTTAAATAAAAACAAAAGACAGCCACTAGGTGAATTTTGTTTTAAGGACCTACCTAAGTTATCTTTAGACTGTGGATGTAATTGTACTCTTTTATTGGTAGGTTCGTACCAAATTTAATAGTTCGACTATATACCTACCTACCTAGTTTACCTACAAATAAAGCACCCCCAATTCCAGACAGGTTGTATTTTTGACTACCTAAATACTACCTACCTACTTACTTTAACATATAAATAGGTTTAATTACAACCTAAATATAAAATAAGGATATAAAATAACAAAAAAGTACTTAGCTAACTATGATTTTTACGACTAGAAAAACTACAATATAATATTTTTTTAATAACGGTATAAAATGCTTTATATTAGGCGTTTACATAAGTTGAGTCCGTTTTTTTAGAAATTTAAAAATCTGCATCAAAAGTCAAACAACTGGTAAAGGATAGACGTTATTCGAAAGAAAAAATTTCTGCTCTACAAGATATTGCGTTTACGTTAGATATATTATTTTATTTGATTACAAGCTTTCAAAATGGAAAGTCAAGCAGACAAAAGTGAGCATTTTCGACACCTCCTTTCGTTCGCGTTCAACCGTGAGAATAAAGCTGCACAAATCTGCTCGCGATATTTGGGCAGTGTACGGTGTAGATGCTATGAATTATTGACTTATTTATTGTTTTTTTTTTGTTGTGTTCTCGTCATTTGGAAAAAATGGACACTGTTAACACCCAATACATTAATTACCTACTGCATACGTCATACTGTTTCACTATCAGAGAAGATTGCTGATACGCTGCGAATAGAGTACGTACGAATGCAATGCCCTATGCACCATTAGATGGGGATAAGGGAATGATCAAAATGATTTGTAGTAAGTAGGTATCTACATTTATAGTGACATTATAAGGATTTTTTTTGTTAGTAAAAATATACTACGAAATGACGGAAATCAAAGGAAAATAATAAAACAATCAAACTGATAATGATGGTGCTTTTAGCCTTTGTTAAACTGATAAAAAAAAAACAGGAAGATGAATGTTATTCCTATTTATGAATAACAGTTAAAATATGCCATCTCAATTTTTTTTTAATTTCATCAGATCGTCATCACAAAGAACTAATATCTACCTAATAAAAAATAACTTAAATTTGGATTAGTACCTACATTCATCATCATTATCATTCCCCTTCCGCGCCAAACAGTGCATAGGGCACTGCATTGATACATCAATCGCAGAGTATCTCGAATACGGTAAGGTAAGGTGATTAGTCTTACGCTTTGCCAGTCCAGGCACTATAAAATATTCTAGTGTAAAAACGCCTTTTAAAATAAATATTTCATGTCAATCGTGCCGGAAATCGAGCCCGAGACCTCTCGCATAGTAGACAAGTGCGCTGATCATTACACCGCGAGGCGGAGAAAATTGATGTTTTGAAATGAAGTGCTTTATTTCCGCTAGCAATGAGTTATCAATCATACGACACACCATTACGTAGTGCCGTGTGGGAGTATCGCATCATTTTGACATCACAGGACGATGACGAGTATTCGGGACGACTGTTCTGGATGTCAGGCCCATATTTAGTTAAGAATCACGTTCCATAAATAGAATCCACGCAGTTCTTGAACTGATGATGCCGACGCTTGGGTCGGCATTGTCAACCAGATACGATGATGATTTGTTATTTTTATTGCTTTAAACGGTATTTGTAAATTACCACGATTCTGTTTCAAAGATCTAATTATAAAAATTAAATAACGAAAATACGATGAAAAAGTGATTTTGACGTACATGTGATTAATGAGGTAGTTCAGTGGTTTAAAAAAAATTGTCATTGGAATACTAAACTAAGCCAAAAAAAAATTTTTCATTGCAATATTTTGAGTTTCTTCAAATGTTTGTAGGGAAAAGCCTTGATTTCCCCGCCTAGGGAGTCATTAAGATGAACAAATTAACCCTAGAAAGATAACCATACATAATACATAGAAAAAGATAACCATATGCTTCAGAGGAGCACGCTTTTTAAATGCCAATTTTGTGCTAATAATAATATTTATTTGAACTGACTAGTATGGAATAAGTTTTAAAAATAAAATGCATTTGTATTATAAATTTGTTTATTTTAAGTAATGTTAATCGTAAATGATTAGACCTCTTTAAAAAAGTTACAAAAATCAAAAGCTTTAAGCTAATGGGACAAAATCCCGCTAATTATCACAAATTAGTTTTTTTTCTTTTCTTTCTTACAAACAAGTGAACTACAATATAATCAGCATTAAAAAATAAATAATATCCTAATAATTTTCTTTAGATTCAGTTATGACAAACGTCATTTTTGTGTTCGCCGCAAACTGTATTTTTGCATTTGACGCAGGTCATTTTTGACATTCTTTTTTTTTAGATGTGCAATAGCTGCAGTGGCGCCTTTTTTGGCTGAAGATTCTTCTTCGTCGTCTATGAAATCCTGTGCAGCATATTTTGGAAGGATATTTTGGATATTGCTTCGCACATGCCTTGGCAAAGTGGGAGCATCTAATCTTTGCGTCATCCACGGTGCACTCAGCTGAGTACTGAGTTTTTTCATGTATTCCCTTCGATTCAAAGGCTTTTCTAATTTTAATAGAACATTGTGACAGTAAATGGATGATAAAATAAATATGGATATTCTAACATAGGAACAATAGCGAATGTTACACAGTGTTTAAAATAGTCACTTAAACCTGCCAACGACAGGTCATAAGCCCTGTAAATGCCTAGACTTCCAAATTACCATCTCTAAAATGTTTCACATCTCTGTTGTAATTTGTTTTTTTATTTTTTATTTTTTTATTTATTTACAATTTTAAAAAACCCGTTAGGGTTACATTAGAAATTTTAATATTGTCTAGTCATTTTATGTCTCGTCTAGTCTAGTTAGTTCAGTCATCATGTGCTTTTTCAGATTGATTTTAAATTTGTCTCCATTAAAAGTTTTCAAGTAGTAAGGTAGGTCGTTGTAGTGTTTAAGTCCATTATGTAGTATTTTTGACTGTCCTGTGTTTGTCTTTGCTTTTTCAATATGATAGTGTTTTTGTTGTCTGGTGTTATATTTATGTATGTCAGCATTTTTGACTAATATTATGTCGTCGTCTTGTATGTTTCCCAGTGTTATTTTGTGCACAATTTTTAAGGTCTCAATTTTAGTCAAGTAGTTTATGTCAAACTGGTGTGTTTTTTTGTACAGTTCAGTCGTAGAGGTCAGGTAGGGTAGGTTGTATGTTAGTTTGAGAATTTTATTTTGTTGTCTTTGTATTCTTGTTATGTCTGTCTTGTTACCAGTTCCCCAGAAGGCGATCATGTAACTCAATTTACTTTTGACATAGGCTTCGTACATCATAATTTTTTCCTTTCTTGATATAAAATATTTAATTTTGTAGAAGAGGCTATGTAGTGATGCCATTACTTTAGTGAGTCCGTCTATGTGTTTTGTCCATTTTAATTGTCTGTCCATTGTGAGTCCTAGGTAAGTCACATGTTCTAGTTCTTTAAGAGTTTCGTTGTTTATTTTTATGTTCATGTTATGGTTCTTCTTTTGTGTTTCGAAATGTATTATATTGCATTTCTTGGCATTTAGTGTTAAGAAGTTTTTGTTTGTCCATTCTAATAGTTTTTGCACGTCATTGTTGATGGTTTTAGTCGTTTCAATGTCATTTTTGTTTTCATATAAAATTCCTAAGTCGTCCGCATAGGTTAATATTTTTTAATTTTTATAAATCTTACTTATGATCAATGCTATGATTTTTTTTGTCGGAGGTTGAATCAAGTCCGTCTACGTAAATTTAGACAAACTAAAAACATTGTTGATTAATCCACCTGGTTAAAAAGTAAAAAAATTGTAAAATTTTGCGTTGCCTAGTATGTAAGTGAAGTAATTCAACCAGACGAATCTCAGCTGCATTAATAAAGGTTTCAGCTCTTTAAATTCACGAACATCAACAGATGGATGAATGGATGGAACGTGGATGTTGAATGTTACACAGTATGTAAAGTAGCCACTGAAACCAGCTAATGATTCTAACTCTGAATTACTTGATAAGTTAGAACGATTGTAGAATATTTGTATTCGTTATATCTTTGATTTTCGCAAATTTGACCACATAATCGAGTATCGCACGCAACTACACTGGCTCAGTATCAGGCATAGAAGAAACATTCACATTCTAACACTTCTTCACAATATTTTAAATAATTCCACTTCGCCTGTTTATCTGAGAGAACTCATCCAACCTCTTTCACAACACGGACTATCTCTTCGTTCTCGTAACGAGAGAACCCTTTTAATACCCTGTCATCGCTCTAATTTTCTTGTCCCTTCTTTCACAGTAGTAGTCGCTCGATTGTGGATACCCACTAATGTTAGAGACACTCCTTTATTTACATTTAAGTCAAGATTAAAATGTCACTATCTAAATATTTAAATTGTTCCTTTATCCCTCTTCTTTCCTTCCCATCCCCTCTCCACTCTTCATTGTATGGTGTTATTTTTTTTTTAAATATATATATATATATATTTATTTTGTTAATATTTATTTTTAATATTTTTGCATAAAATTGTAAGATTCAACATGTCCATGTATTTATAATTTTCTCAAACTAAACGGTTTGGGTAGGTAGGAAGAAATTGCCTTAAGGCAATATGCCCACCCTTATATGTATATATATTGTATATGTATATAAAGTGTCAAATAAAATAAATAAATGACATGTCATCAGCCCTGTAGATGCTCAGACTTCTATATTCGTTTATCTAAAACGTTGTTCATCTCTCTTGTAACATGTTAATATTAAAAGCTCCCTAGGGCGTTAAATCCAGGCCTTATCTGCATAAATTTGGACACCCTCAAAACATTGCTAAATAAATATCTTCTTGGCTACCACGTCTAAGGTTCTGGGTTTAACTCTCAGCAAGATCGAAATGAATTATTTATAAAAGGGTGTTTTCAATTGTAATATTTCAAAATTTCAGAACTGACAACTCTTAATCTTCATGAAATTAACATTTGAAGCACTAACTTTTTGATTTCCTTGTTAAAAATATAAATAAATATTAACTTTGTTCAAAATCACTAAATATATTTTATCTGCCGACCGGTTTCAAAACATGACTCCTCCTTCCTTCATTGTTACAATTTTAACGATGGTACATGACTTTGCATAATATACAGGGTGTTCATTAAACCCTGTCACATCCGAAACCACGATGATAAGTATGAGCAAGAAAACATATTGGCACATCAAAATATTTTTTAGAACGAATAAATTTAAAAAAAAAATATATCAAAAAAAGCAAATGGTTGTTTACTTCTGCAGGGGTAAAACAAGGAGTGGAAAGGGGGGAGTTTGATACTTCGCCGCGCTCCCCTCACTTCTCCCCTGCAGAAGAAAGCAACGATTTGTTTTTTTAAATACGTTATTTTAAAAAAAAACTTTGTTTTAATTTTTTTTTTAATATGCTAATATGTTTTTATGGCCATACTGATCATCGTGGTTTCGGATGTGACAGGGTTTAATTTGCAGCATTAAAACATAAAAATAAAAAACATTTCAAATAGTCTAATAGGTATGTCGAATTAGGAATTCAGATTGTGTTTTCGGTTGATATGACTGCATGATGAGCTTGTATTTCAATCACTTGAATCGTGTTCCATAATAAGGTTTTAATTGGTATCTAATATCTTTTATTCCGCTAGTACAATTTATTAATCACGCGGAACGACGCGACACAATACAATTATCGAAAATACAGGAGACCAGCAAAAGAACTTGACATTCAGTGAGTAATGCAGATACCTAGACCTGTGGTGTCTAGTATCAAAGATGACACGAACAATTATACTTGCCACGTTTTGAGTGACACAGATTTCGGTAGACGGTTTCAAAACGTATTAATAACTTTGGTAAAAAGTCACGATTACGTAACATTGTCAATCGAAAACAAAGTATGAAAGATAAATGTACTGGGTACTAATGATGGCGAATTAACATTCAAATTAGAAATTTCCGCCAGCTTACAATTTGAAGAAATTCCTAATTGTAATTGAATCAAAATTAAACCATGTTTGATTATGTCCAAATGATTGCAGACTGGCTGGATTTCTTCCCTAGGGAGTTGTTCATATTCAAATTTATTTCAACAGAGAAAACCGGGAAAACATTTTTGAGAAGGGAATATGTAAGTCTAGGCATTTACAGGGCTTATGACCTGGCATTGGCTGGTTTGAGTGGCCACTTTACACACTGTGTAACATTCACAAAGTTTTCAGGCGTTGCCTAGTAGGTGATTTGGTTCAGCCGGATGAATCTCACCCACGTGATAAAGGTTTCAGCTCTTTTACTTCACAAAAGTCAACAGATGGAAGAGTCGAGGAAATGTGGATGTTCAAACATGGGCAGAATGGTGAATGTTACACAGTGTAAAGTGGCCACTAAACCAGCCAATGACAGGTCATAAGCCCTGTAAATGCCTAGACTTCCATATTTCCTTCTCAAAAATGTTTTCCCTCTCTGTTGAAATAAATTTAAATAAGAATCAAAATTATTTTTAACTTCCTAAAAGTATTCCAAGATACTCTGAAAGGACCCGAAAAAATGAGATTTTTAAATAAATCTCGCATCTCGCTGTATCCAACTCTGTTGATATGAAGTATAAACAGAATTATAGATGCAATAATCTGCAAAGCGGGAATCTATGTAATATTTTTAATTTGCATAAATAATAAGAATAAAACAAACACTTTTCAATTCGTGGACGAGGCCATTAACAATTTGTTTTGATAAATGTGTATTACAAACTTACGATCGCTATTTTTGACATCCACATATTTCGTATTTATTAAATAATAATCAGAGATGGACTGGTTTAAAAAAAAGTATGTTATATTTCATGATACTTTGAGTAAATACATTGAATAACACAGTTAGTTTTAAGTACAAATCATTCCCTTATTTGCATCCATTGGCTTAGTACTCATATAATATGCCAAATACTGCGTATGTTGAATTTTTTTTACGTAAAGACTAGATAATCAAACTTATGCTTATTTTTTCACTACATTCTTCCAATTAACACAATTTATTCAGCATGATATGTTGACACAAAATGAAATCAGATTTTTAACAGTTACTTTTTTTGCTTTTCCCCCTTAAATTAAGGCAAAATTAACATATCAGCATATATCATAGGGGTATGGGATCAATCATCATCATAAAACCATAATCAGTTCAATTCAGTTCAGTGCCAAAAAAATCAGCATTTATTATAAGTAAATCATATTATTATTATAATGTTTGCAAAATAGTAAAGAACGTAAGAAACATACAAAAAAGCCAAATTAAAATATAAACAAACATATTATGCACTGTCTATTCTCACTAGATATAGTAAATACCTGGTCTGAGGTGGACAGCATTTAAAAAAAAAAAAAAAAAAACGGCATATTTTTTATTAGAGATGTCTAAAGATAATTAATCAAAATCGATCATTAATCCTCGCCTGATGGTACAAAGGGCACTGCATTGTTTAAATATCTCGATAATGTGATACAGGAAGGTAAGTTGACCAGTCTTACGCTTCAGGTGCCAGTCCAGGGACAGTGAAATATTGCAGTGTAAAAAACCTTACAAACAAAAATTTCGAATCGAACCCAGGACCTCAGGATTTTTATCTGCGAGTAGCCATCGAGTTGTAAACTCTCGCCCAGGGTCTGGTTCTATTTCGTACACAGAACTGTATTCTTTATCCGCCCGTACAAAGACAAGATTACTAATACAGAATTAAATTTCGTACATCCACATTCTTTTCCGCCTCTGTTGTACTACGTATAATATAGCAACGTGTTTAAAATGTTTACAGTTCACTTATATTATGGAACTAAATACTAATTGAGTTCTGTAAACAAACATATGAATCCAGCGGATGATTTTACCATATCGATGTCGGAGTATCTTTGGATCTGTCACGGTCAGCGAACGTCATCGAATTGTCCTCATTTGCCACAAGCATTATTTCACAAAACATCCCAAGGTTTTGCAGTGTTTATTTGGATTTGGCATTTTATGCAACGAACGGCATACAAAACTCCGTTAGAAAAACAATACAAATGGGATGGAACCAAAAACGTTATCACTAAAAACGTGATTACAATTGGACGTATATATGCAGAAAAGATCCAACTCACTTTAGATCTTTTTTGAATTTATTGTTAAAATCGATAGAGAATATCTCATTTATATTTAAACAAAAAAGATCTATCCGGTTAGACAAACACTTAGTAGTAATTCAATTTTAAAACATAATCCATAACGCGATACTAGAATTTTACATTTTGCACAAAGAGTCCAATGATATTTGCTCTAAATGTAGTTGAAAAATGTTTTCGTATAAAAGATATGTAAAAGAAATTTTTGCATCAGGAATAGCGCAAATACAAGTATTCCGTCTACTTCATATAATTACATAAAACTGATCATCTTACCTTCATGTACCAAAAGTGATCAATATTTGCTCATAATTCTAAATTATCCCTGGATACGCTACGATAGGTGTACGAATGCAATGTCCTATGCCCAATTAGGTGTATAAATTGAATGATGATATAAGATAATAAATTACAAATACATTTGTATGTCTGTATAGGCAGACAAATATTTTTTTTTTGCATATTTCATGGATATAATGACGTGTCCATTAACTAATTATACATAATAAATCCAATATAATAATAAAAATAATGATAATCATGGTTTTTTAACAAAAAACTACAATTATAGAGTTATACAATATGGACTTATACTATTCATTATTTTAGAGGGTTTTTGAGTAAATTTTCCGATTTTTCTCTGTACAAACCCAGTAGCCAAATTTAACAAAATGTATTAAACTTCTTAGATTTTCACGGCCGTTAAGATGCACAATAAGTTTTTCTGGGTTATTATGCCGTGTGTCGTTCGTACTTTCGTACATAAACAGAGATGATGGGATGCGATTAAAAACATCCTGGTACCCAGTCATAAAGAAATCACATAAAGATTGCAATGTAACACAGATTTGTGATACGGTATAGATCCTAAGTACATAATGGTACACATTAATCTAAACGACTACGACACTGTACAAGTCCCAAATACATAACATCACACAAAAACGACTACGACACGGTAAAAATTCTAAGTACCTAACGTAACACATATTTATACACAAATAACATCAACCCTGATGATGGACGCTGTAACGCGATCCGAAACGTCGGTAGAGAGTACGAACGACACACGGCATAATAACCCAGAAAAACTTATTGTGTAACAAAATGTAGTTTGAACTTTTTTTGCATTTAAAAATCTTAAAATCTGTTTAAGCAAAAATGATCCAGCTCCATAAATAGGTATATAACTCATTAATGAAATGTTAATTTTGAACAAATGAAACACCATTGGCAAGAAAAATACTATTTCCATCACTAACAATAATTTTTAAAATCAAGTAATTATCTATAATTTTATATTAGGGTGATCTTATATTTCCTCAAATATCTAAAAACTGTAATTTGACAGTTGGATCTTTTCTGCATATATACGTCCAATTAAATGAATCTGCCCATAAATTAGTTTTTTTTTTAGGAATTAGAATTTCGTTGCTGAATCAACCAGTTTGGAAATAGGAAGGTAATGCAAATATAAATGTATAAACACGCAAATTCTATTGTTTTGTGACAGCGTTATTTTTTCATTGAATTGGCGTATTATATATAGATATTATTTTGTGCCACTTAACTTTGTTTTTGAATGAATATAGCAACGATACCTGCACTAAAAATATCAACAATGTAAATATTTTTTTAAGCCACAAAAATACTATTTTGTTTACATATTATAAATGAAATCATAAGTAATAGTCGAGTCATTCAAGATTAAATATGGGATCAATTTTTAAGTATTTATAATAAACATATGTACAATAATGATATTATATGCATCCTCTATGAAACGATCAGAAAATAATATGCTGGACCAATAACTATAATACGAACCTAGGAAATTCATTCAATTAAGAAATATCATCCATTAGACATTGGTGTCATACCTATGTATTTTAGTATTTTGTTTTATTTTATATAAAAAATATAATTTTCTATATTTAATAAGGATATACGCTAAAATACAATTATAAAAAACGTTCCGTAACACTAGGGTGAAGAAAACAAACGTTATTTTGTTTAAATTTAAATATCTAAATATATCATGGTTAAATAAAAAAAATAACTCTAAAAATATAATTAATATAATTATTTGGCATGTTATTTATTATTCCTTTTTTTTATATTTCTTACTATATTATTAAGTGAGTTTCTTGAAAACAAATCTCAATTATCATTTCAATCATGTCTTTATATACATTCTTTTTCTGTTGATTTCAATGATACTTTTATTTTGTTTTTTTTTTTAATACTACTATATTTTACTTTTATTTTGTTGATTTTAATGATACCATTATTTTGTATATTTGATTATGTGTGAATCTTAATTTGTATAATTTATATTTTTAAATTATTTCTGATTATCTTTTTTGCATTGTATTCTTCGGAATGTTATTATTTATTACTTATACCTTTTTTTATAGATTGTTATTATATTGCATCACTTGTCATTATAATTTAATCTTATCAATTTTACTATGTATTTTTATTGTTAATTATTATGGCTTGACACGGGCATAGCCTAAAAAGCCTTAATATGTTCATTAATATTGAAACTAGTGTATTTTTTAATGAACAAATAAATATATAATTTTCTACTATAATAATTCATAAAAATAACAAACAATTCTCATGAAATCTGTATTTTTGGGTTTGTCGTTTGAAATTTGAAAAATGCGTATTTGGCAAGGTATCCAAAATAAAATACTTTTATTGAATTTAATTCTCCTTTTTTAAAAAAAATATAAGAGCGTAAAATGTGACGCGTTTCGTCTTATTAATACATTATCAAACTAACTGAAATATTTACAAAGTTTTCGTATATACTAACAATAATTACTGTTTAATGATATAGGTGCATAAAAGTGTAACTATTTAATTTAAATTATTTATTGACATTTCTTGATGGAATTCCACTGTAATGATGTAATAACTTATATTTACATAAAAGTTATTAATTTAAAGATACTTGGTACACTTCCACCCATTTATTTGAGCAATTAGCGCTTTCACCCTCTAATGGGCATCTTCAGACTGGTGAATATTATACAGTGTAAGGATAATTTATATAAAACTAAATATTATCTTAAGTGTAGGTACAGTTAATTTTTTTACTCTAACACTAAACATATGCAAGAGTTTTTTTCCGGTAAATACTTAAATAAAATTATTAAGAACAGGATCTGTATTCTAATAGGAAGTTAAAGTTTTTCTTTAATTTTATCTACGAAGTAAAATTAAGTTTTCCGTTAGAAAAATACAATACATATATTTTTCTAAACATGTTTAATTATCGGTTACCGACGAAGATACTTTGAATTTTCGTTCAAACGTACACATTTTCGTACATAAATATCGATGTTAGTTTATACCGTCTCGATATGTACCGATATAGAAAGCATTTATAATCGCAGCCCAAGTGATAACTTCAAGCTTTTTTATGATGATTAGGCATTCGGACAGACGGAAAAATATTTTAGAGTAACTAATAATTCGTAAATATTGTATCATTAAATTGGTTATTTATTATGTAATTCCCTTACCCGCACCTAATGGTGCACGAGGCACGGAATTGATATATTAAATTTAGCGTATCTGGATCATTTGTCACCTGAAGGTAGACGATCCGTTTTTATGTGTTGTTATGTAGATAAAAAAAGTTAGAAATACATGCGCATTATTTGGGTAAAATATGTACTGAATATTCTATATGACGTGCATCATAATAAGCTAAGCAACCATAAAAAAATAATTAAAGCACAATAATGATATTGATTTATCTCGTTTATAATAAGAATCGAAATATTTAGCTAGTCATTATGAACTTTGCACAAAGCTTGTCTTATACCAACTTGCAGGAATTCTTCTCCAGAGATCAAAGCTCCAAAATCTGTTGTTTGCCAGCGAGGATCGTGATGTAATTATAAAATTTTAAAAATAAAAACATAAGCCCCTCAGTAATGGTCTCGTACCAACTTGTACCACATGGAGAGAACTTTTATCTTTTATTTTATTAATTCGCACGAAGAACGCATATCCTCGAAATTGGCTGCAATCATTTCTCTTGAAAGAAGGGTTACGAGGCAAAAAATAAATTGAAATGAACCGGTTTATTGAAGCAATCGAATGAAAGGGCGGTGTGTTTTAAACGATCAAACGTACTTATTACTAAATCGAATGCATATGGTTATTAAATATTTCGTGCTTCAGAATGCATTATTATCATTTATTAATTAGCCTGTTGAAACATTAACTTTTCAAGGCGTTTTACAAATAAAATGATAACATTGACCGAAAAGTAAAACATTTTAGAGATAGGAAATGTAATTTCAAATTACTTTTATGAAGATAAAAAGCTAAGCTACATTAAACTATCTCAAAAGATCAGGGATTCTTCCAAAAATAAAATTCCAATTGAATTTATAGTTTGGCTTCTGTGAATTGGAGAAGTCAGCCGGAAGAGTTACTAAGAATTTAATGAAACCTTTTTTAGAAGCTATTTTTAATATTCTTTTTTTTATTTCCCCTTCTACATTTGTGAATTATTTTTTTTATTCTGTAGTCCTCGTCGTACTTTAAACCTAGTTTTCTTAATTAAGATTAGCTATCTAGATTGTTTGGTTGCTGAATATTTCTTTTCAATTTCACATTGTTAAATTATGTTAATGAACAACTTTGTACTATTAGAAATTATTAAAATTCTATTTATGTTTTTGTGTTGCAAGTGAATTACGTGTGCTTTTTTGCCAATAAACGCTGTATTTCGGATCTGAAATTAAAACGGAAAAAAAGATTAAGATCTAAAATAAATATTCGAACAGAAACCGAGACCTACAAATCAAAATATTCCAATCACAAATCGTGTGTACCAAATAAAAAACTTATACGAAATTAACCAAGGGAAGAAATACTCAATTTTTAATTCTTAATAAACTTAACAAAATTAAGTCAATAAGGTACAAGGAAAAAATGGCAATTTTTTATTTGGAAAATAAAATGTGTCCTTAAGATCCAAAACACATTCTTAAATATTTTTAAAATAACAAATTTAATTAAAAATTATACATTCCATTAAAAACATCAAAGTTTTTTTAGTAAAAAAAGTATTTGTCAAAGTTCATTGTAATTCATTACAGAAATAAAAGTCGAGTGACCGGTTTCATCATTTTCATTCAAGACCAGTAACGAAGATGTCGCTAAAGCGATGAAACCAGTCACTGTTTATTCCAAATTTGTGGATTGAAGTATCACTTGTCTTTTGTTTCCATAAAACATTACCATTCAAAATATTCACCAATCGCGCAAACCATAAAATCCCGAAATAATTATTAATATTTTTCTGACAAAATTATTGACATAAACCGATTATTTTAAAGTACACTTAAAGTGGGATTTTGTGATATTTGTACTGTCAACATTATATCAAATAAAAACTATAATTCTAGAAAACACTATCGAATATTTTTTGAGAAAACCCTCAATAAAGAAAGGCCTAACCACATAAAGAATGCGATTAATATTCTTTATCACATGCATATCTTTACATAAATTTGAAAAAAAACTTTGACCTTATGATGAACTTAAAATAGTAAATTACAGGAATTACCACACATTATCAATTCTTGTGTGGCCATGATGCCACATATTCGTAAGTCTACATAGAACACGTGACTTTATATATCTTTATTATTTTCGTAAATTATGGAAAATACATTATTAAGTAAATTGATTTGTTAACTTTTAGTTTTTCAATACCTGTAATTAAAAATATCACGTTTTTTGCTAAACGTAACACAACGTTACAGCACTGTTTCCAGGGGATTCTTTTAAGAATTAAATATTATTTTAAGGTAACTCACAAACCCAATAAATTTATTTTATTTATTTGTTAAAAGCTTAAAATACAAAAAAAAGTACTTTGACGGACTTATTGCTAAGAGCAATCTTCCAGTCGACCAAAAAATAGACAGATAAAAAAAGAGTTGGTTATTTTTTTAAACTAAAAACCAAAATATATATCAGAATAAAAATAAATTACCCAATTAATTAAAAATAACAGCTGTTGTTTAATGGGGAGATAAGGGTTCAAACTCAAATTTGGGTGCTTTGCCGAGAAAGGAAAAAAAATGGAGAGAAGGATTGCATGTATTAACTTTAATAAAATACATTATGCAATACATCTCAGGGGATGAGGAACGTGGAATCAGGTAACGGGTTTGGAAGGAGAAAGAAAGAAAACAAGGAAAGAAAAAGAGTAAAATTATTTATTTTAAAACATTGAAGTGAAGGGCCGTTAGGATTCTAAAAATATATAGGAAAGTCTCGGGCGTTTCTTGAAGGTGCATTTTTTATATGAAGAGGTAGCTCATTTTAAAGTCTAACACCTTGAACAGAAAAGGAATTGCTGAAAAATGATGTGAATGGAAAGTGTTCTCCCTTGAGAAGAGCGAAGCAAAAGACCGCGATCAGAAAGATAAATTAAATTCTCAGCAAGATATTTTGGAGCGCAAGGGTTGTGAAAAATATTATGATGTGAGAGAGATTGAAAATTTATGCGCTGATAAAAACGAAGTCGTGTCCATGTCTAAGAACCTACTTAATAGTTATAAAATTACTATTTTATATAAATAAATAATGATACTCGTACAGTCATCATCATCATACCCCTGTCCACAGTGGTGGTGTATAGGGCACTACATTGGCACAATAACGGCAACGAATATTGATAATTTATAACATGAATTTAAGGTGATCAGGCGAACACGCCAACCACTGCACTACTAGGCGGACTTATCTCCACTTAATTTCTTTATTCAGGATTTTTACCAGATAGTATATATCTAGTCGGAAGCACTCGTCTAAGAATCTGCTTCTATTCCGCACACATAACTGACACAGAAAAAAATATAAAAGTCTCTAAAAAGATTTCCAAATTTTAATGCAATAGTTTTTAACAAAAAATTGCTATAATCATATTTTTTTCAAGTTGATTTGTTTCTTGAATCTTATTTGCTTTAAGAAAAAATTTGATGAAAGTTCTACTTTATTTTTAAATTTTCATTTCATTTTGTTTCTTTAATTTATTACCATCTTAAAAACGAATATAAATATTGAATAAATATACAAATCATGTTTTATCAAAAAAATATTTTCTAAATTGACTAAAAATATTTTAATTTTTTATTCCTTCAAGTAACTCACCATACAATTTAAAACGCTTTTAAAATGAGTTCTGTGATTTAAAAAAATCCTTTTTATAAATATGAAAATTTGGTTCCTATATTTGTTTGGCATTGTTTGCTGAATTTTCTTTTTTTTTATTTGATTCGACCATTTAATTATTTCGCGGATAAAAACTGCAACGTTTTTCATTTGTTGCTTGATGCGTTATTCATTTCTAGATTAACATTATGACTGGTTGAAAATTGCCCCAAATTTGAAATATTTGGCCAAATCATCTTGTTTTTAACAAACATAAATCTACACGTACGAAATGAATGAAACCAAGGTCTCCATATATTATTTGGCAAATGATACAGATTTTAAATGCAAATAACGCCCGCCTAGGTGAGTGTTTATCGTGGATTTCCAAGAAAACCGTTCAGATTTTGAATAAAAACTATAATTTGAATAATACGAGTATTATACCGTCAAAAACAACATTTAGTTATTTTTGTCATCAATGAATGAGTATTGTTTTACGATTATTGTAGTAGTCGACGTGACCTCCGTGGTGTAGTGGTCAAGACGCTTGACTCACGCACGGAAGGTTTCGGGTTTGATTCCCGGTGAGAACACAAAAATTAAAATGTGATTTTTCTCAAGCCTGGGTGCTCTATGATGTAATTCACCACTGTAATTAAGGCCTCCTGGCCTGTTGTGGTGCAAAAAAAAAATGTTAAAAAAAATCTAATGTAAATGTGATACACTTTTCGGATGATTTCCTTTTTTTTTTCATTGTATGTTGTACATCTTCTTTTTTGTTTACACTTTTCTACTGTAAAGAAAATCGTTTAATTTAATAGTTTAAAAATGCTGTAGCTACATAAATTTATACTTCTTGATGATGGCGTATTATAAAATAGACACGTTAAAAGGGCGAAGAAAATGGCACTTCAATTCTTGGGTTTTCTTTCTTTGCTTTCAATATCTATCAGACATTCATCATGATCAGACGTGATGATATTTTATTTATTGTATTTTATTTTATTGCAGATATATATGCAGCTATATAATATATAGATTTATATGCAGAAATAAACCGTTGTGTTATATGAAAAATTGCACTGTGACTGTTAAGGCTGTAGTCTGATAAAACGCACGCAAAATGAAGAAAATCATACGATTTTGCCATTTTAAAACAAATGTTTTTTCAATGAGTTTTATGTAACTAAAATATAATTACTTTTAGACCGGCAGAAATATTTTAGTTCCATAAAATTTTGAAGTACATTTAAAAATTATTGTTTTTATATAACTTATGTTTTTTTTTTTATTAATATTATTGAGCGATTAAAACAGAACTTCATTTTAAAATGTTTAAAATGATTTCCTCATTTTGCGCTTGTTTTTTTAGACTGCAGCCTTAAAAAAAAAACAGGCACGACTTTTTTTGGTAGATGATAAGTTATATTTTTTCAAAATTTTGAAAGCTGCCCGTTAGAGTAGTAATCTATGGTAACAAGTTAAATATAAATAAGTATAAACTAAGGAAATGTATAAGTATATATCTTTCTTACGCGAATTATTGCATGCACCTATATCGTGATTGGTTGTGTCTTTTTTAAAAGAAGTTCAGAGCTACGGGAAATCAGATATAAAAAATATTTTTTTACACACAGAAAAATATGGGGCATTTAATTGTACTGCGAAGCTTCTCGAATATTTGTGAGGAAGTCAATAAAAATTAACTACTTTGAACTACGTCACAGGTTCTTATAAATCAACCAATCAATTACAGCGTTGTCATGCATGTAACAAAGTTTCGGTTTCCGGGTAGCCATTTTCTTCGACATTTAGTGTATTTTGACAGCTACGGGGTTCAACTTTTAAATGTCAACACAACTCACCAACGACAGCTCGTGACTTCACGGGCGGGCTAATTTCAAAACTACGCAACTTTAAAAATTCATAGCGATGATAATACTCCACTGCGGAATTATCTCCCGTCCACTATCAAAGATGTTACTACAGTATTTCTGTTTAAATCACCTCTGAAGAAAAATCTCCTTTCTCTTTTTCCTATTGAGTAATAGAGTTGATTTAAGGTAATTTAATGTACAAATACAGTTATTTCAATTTTTGAAAATTTTTAACTTTTTATTTTCTATTGAATATGTTTTGTGACCTTAATTATATGAACATTCATTTTATTTTATAGGTTGGTTGGAAGAAATTGCCATTTGGAATTAAGCCCGCCAATGTAAAATTTACATTATGTACAAAAAGTTGAATAAATAAAAACACAAAATATGAAATACATTTTTTTTTTAAATGTGCCTAGTTTGATACCCTATTAACAAATATGGTTTTTTAAAGCCACTGAACTTCCCCATTGTTGACGGCAACGTAATGTTTGCCATATCTTAGATGTAGCTAGTATAGGAGTAACGTGTCTATATATTATACGTCAGTGCTTCTTGATACGAAATATTTCATGATTCCATTAAATTCTTAGAATCGCCCATCTCACCTATTTGTTCTAGACTATTCCGCATGCGCAATATCTTTTTTAAGATTTCAAATGTGTATTCACTTAAGACCTAAATAAAACCATACTAAATAAAATTGTTGTGTACTTACATAAAACATATTAGCTGGTGGTAGAAATTTTGGACTCCACAGGATGTAATATACCTATAGATCAGATGTATTGGGCGCTTGGCCATCTGGTAAAATCCCCATGGACCAATATTACTATCTTACGTCGGTAATACAAAAAACGTGTATTTAAAAAGGTCGCTAATGGTATACACCTAAAAACGATATGCTCCAAGCGCCTGCGAAATAGAATTTCGCGTGAATCTCAGGATTTCACATGGGAAGAATAAAAGTAACTATTTTTTGTATTAACCAACCCCTCCATGGGACCAAAACTTGGATTATATAAATTCATAGACAGTCCTTTGGGAGGCAATTAGACATGTAGCTTCACGTTGTTATTACGTCGTAATACCTAGTTTAAATATATACGGTAGCTTTCAAGTGTAATAGTAGAAAGGCTTTTTTTAATGTCTTTTAAATAATAAATTAATATACAACATCTTCGTGTCTTGTCATTTGATCTAGTTGACGTCGATTAATCCTCATTTGTGTGCAACTACATCGGCACATCATGCCAAAAGCATACTTAATAAAGAATTGTTCATACATTCTAGATTACATTTATATGATATCTGGGTGTTTCTTTCACTGTTTTCTGTGTACAAAAGGTGACGTAATCTAGTTATTCATACCTCTCATTATACCTCGCGTATATTTATAAACAAGTTCATCGGCAGGCGGTTTAATTTATATCATAATAATTACATGCCTATTATTGGTAGTAATTATGTCACGCGCGGGTCATTGTGGTGACACATTCTTAATTTAAACCTGCAATTCGTACACACGACATAGGAAACGATGCGATGGTCTCATGGGCCCCGAATACAATCGGAAGTGGACAGAGGTACCAGAGTTACCGAGTTACGTCAAATCGATTTTTCTGTACGAAAATCTTTTCTTTTTTTCTTTTCTTTTTTTAATATTAAGTTCACAGAATGTTTAAATGTTTTTATTTTCTTTTTTAATATTAATTTCACAGAATGTTTAAATGTTTTTCTTTTCTTTTTTAATATTAAGTTCACAGATTGTTTGAATGTTTTTATTTTCTTCTTTAATATTAAGTTCACAGATTGTTTAAATGTTTTCTTTCCTTTTTTAATATTAAGTTCATAGATTGTTAAAATTTGTTTAAATTTTTATTGTTTAAATGTATACTATGTATTGTTAGAAGAAATGTACTATTTTTTTTATGTACCGTCCCAAATGAGTTTTCTCGTACAACTCCTGGGAATATAATATCATGATATTCATGTCTTATATGTTTTATTAATAAATAAAAAATAAAAAATAAAAAAAAAATATACATTTTGATATTTTTTTAATATTTCAAACATGTTAACTACTTTTAACCAAATATACTCATTTTCGCACGGAAAATTTGATTGTACTTCATAGAAAATGAGGAGTTAGTTGTTTTTTGTTAATTTCTTTATTTATTTCCGAAAAACTTCGCCGTGCAATTAAACGCTCTATTTTTTACCACGTATAAGAAAACATTTCAATATCTAATTTTCCGTAGCATTGAACTTCCTCATCGAAGATTACTTTGTTAACTTCCCATTGTAATACGGGCCCAGGGGCGCAATTACAAACGCTATCTTCATCGGTACTAGTGAGACGGTAATTCCGTGGAATACATGACCACCTTTTTTTCTCTTTTTTTATTAAATGAAAACCAAATGTTCGAGTTTGCTGTTTATCATGATGATGTGCCATATATTTGTTGAAAATTATTATTATGATTTGTGGTGATATATATATATATATATATACATATGTGTTAACTAATTGTTCGTCCCAACTCAAAACAAGACTTTTGGTTCTATACTTGTTTCCAAAAATGAGTAATAAACCGTAAGAACATGAATAAAATAAATAATTATAATGATATAATAGGTAATAGGTCCAAAGATTTTATTTTATAATAATAAAAAGTTGATTTTTAATCTATTAGTGATTACGAAAGTGCAGTGAATTTATTTCTTTCGTGAAATAATTTAGTCAGATGAATCTCACCCACATCAAAAGAGGTTCTCTTTTACTTTAGAAAGGTCAATAGGTAGAAGAGTTGAGGAAACGCCGATGTTTAAACATAGTTAGTTACACGTAAATGTTCACAGTGTGTAAAGCGGCCACTTAAACCTGCCAATAACAGGTCATAAGCCCTGTAAATGTCTAAACTTCCATATTCCCTTCTCAAAAATATTTTCCGTCTTTGCTGCGATAAACTTCTACTTATTTTTATTTCGCGGTATCGTTCGGGTATCGCTTTATTGATAATTTAGTCATGTCCTCGGCAGGGTGCTAATGAGTTGCACGCGTAGTCGTGTAGGCTCTCAGATCCGCGTCTGGCTGTGGGCTCAGCCAGCTTGGGTGTAGGGCCTGTCATTATGGTTACTGCTCATCCATATATATACGGATCCTGGGAATCCCAGACCGCTCCCCTCCACTCCTCATTCCACCTCTCAGCACGAGACTAGCGGCACGTAAACAACTCAGGGGTAAGCAAACAATTCACCGTGACCCCCTTACCCACACCTGATGGTGCAAAGGGCATTGCATGGTGCACCAATCGGAGTGATTTTTTTTTTTGGTTTATGAAGGAATTTAATGAAGGGTTTATGAAGGGTTGATAATTTTTTATGGTCTTCGCTTAAGGTAAGGAATTACGAAATATTGCAGTAGTGAATGTGATGCTTCATATCACAAAAAAGCCGCAGCTGGACCACTAGTTAATCCCGAGAACGTTAGAGTGCTCGCCCCCTCCTTAATATACCGGTACTTTAAGAATCTGGGCATATAATTTTATTTATTAAGTAAAATTTGAAATAAAATCACCTCAAGGGCGCTGGACAATAAACATCCCTTTACGTGTAAAGTTGCAGCTACTGAGCACACAGGCGGCTGCAACTCTGGTTCCCCATTACCAATTATGTTAAAATTTAATAACTGTATCGGAACTAAATTAAAACACGTCTTGCAGCTACCAGCGCACGGACGCTTAGAAATCTACCCCCACGTTCAAAAAATAATTATTATAAATTATTTCCTCTCCCCGAGGAAAATCCAGTCCTCAACCCCTCTTTTCAAAAGAAATTTTATCCTCGAGAGCTTAATACGCTCTTTAAAATATAAAACACTCTCAGTGCGATTAAGGTGAGGTTCTGCTGAGCAAAAGTCGTGCGATGTGTTAAAATTTAAAATCATTATTTTGTTATTTTATTCGTTAGTTTACATTCATTATATTCAATATTAAATCGTCTGGTATATAATTTTACTTCGATAATTTTCAGATTAAACATGTTTTTCTTATCAGCATTTTAACCGCAAAACATAAACGATTAAATAATTGTTTGTAGTAATTTGTGATATTTGGTGATTTACTGCAAATTTTAGCATTTTTCCTTTTATGTATTGACTAGTTTAACATGTATGGTCATTGTTTGCGTTTCTCTGGTTAAGTATTTAGTTTAGACATAGTTCTGTGATTATGCCATACATTTCATTTTTATTCCCGGTCGGTACCATATCTTCAAACATAATATGTTATGTACTTGTATACGCATAAAGTAAACAGCCGTGTCTTTGGTAGTGATCTCACACTTTCTCACAAAAAAATATGTAAAAACGTATTTACAATCAAAAATACAATGTTTTCATGTCAAAAAACAATTTAAATTTAAAGCACACGGTTTTGATGTTATTTTTACCTTAAAAAAGTTTTATTAACCCTCTCATAAGGATAAACGCCAGTTATACAAAAATAAATATTGGCGTTTTTAATTATTTAAATTTATTAACAAAAACGTAAAACGGAATTGTAAGATCATAAATTTAATAAAATTATTATCAAAAGTTTTTTTTTTACTTTGCTAACTATTTTTCTTGTCAATTGTTATCACGAAGCGAACCTGGGCCCCGATTACAATGGAAATTATCTTCGACTGTCTATAAAATAAAATCGAAATATATGTACGAAAATGTGTATATTTGTATGAAAATTTAAAGTTTATTTATAGGTAACCTAAAATTGAACATGTTTAGAAAAAAAATGTATACATATTCTATTTTTCGTTCAGAAAATATAATTTATTTTATTATTGACATATTACAAATGAGATTAAGAACATTTAAGAGAAGGTAATATAGAAGTCCAGACATCTATAGGGCTTATGACCTGTCAATGGCTAGTTTAAATGGCCACTTTACATACTGTGTAACATTCACCATTCTGCCCATATTTTAACATCTATATTACTTCAATTCTTTTATCTGTTGATTTTTGTGAAGTTAAAGAGCTGAAACCCTTATTTATGAGGGTGAGATTCATATAATTGAATTATTTCACCTACATACTAGGCAACGCCTGAAAACGTTATTTTTTCAATTTCTATACTTCTTTATGGATCAGGTGGATTTATCAACAATATTTTATTAATAAAATTACATTAGAGGGTTTACTTTCAATCGTCTCTAAAGAAAAATCGATTTTTTAAATTAAAAAATGTGTACATATATTACACAAAAAATAATAATAATAATCCAAGTTTATTAACAAAAATAACAATAACTTTATCTATTACATAAACACTTAGGTAATAGATTTCTCTAGATCATGTCTAGTCTGCCTAACTAGGTACAACCTGTTTTAAGGCAGACATTTTTATGCAAAAATAAACAATAACATTACTACCTACTTGTTAATAATTGTATTTTTTTAATAACCTGTCTTATCGTTACTTTTTTGAACAGTAAATTCTTTTTTACTTTCAGACAATTGCAGTTAAACCTGTTAACTCCCCATTGTAATAGCCCCTTGGCACCCTTTAAATGGCAGCTAAAAACGCTAACTACTACAGAACGAAATAAACATTAAAAAAAATAATGCTTGTTATATGTTTAATCTAGTTGTAGTATGATGAAAGATGTCGAAAAATATTTTACTGTATTTCTTTGTGAAATATAGAGGCAATTTATTCTACCCCTGGAAAACTACGTTTTAAGGTTTATTCTTGTTACTTAGAAAATTTTGTATGGAACAGTTGGCGATCCATGCTAACGTGTTGTTTTGGTGTCCTCTGTAATGGTCTCCTGATGCGTCATCAGTCAACTCTTAGGATCCTTCAAAGGCTCTACCCGGATCCATCGCCCGGGCCCTAGGGTCCAGACTCCTAACCACGCGAAGCGCCATCCACAATATATCCATGTTAGAATATTAATTTGTTATTCCGTATTGTTCAGCTTAATCAAAATATAAACAACACAAACAAATTAAAATCATTTGCAAAACGTCACATGAATTATCAGAGAGGTAGGAGTAAGATATATTTGCATAAAATACCTAGGTGTTCTCGAGAAAAATACTTACCTAGGCACTAGGTACGTATTTAAAAAATCAGTATGTAATTATAAAATAATGAATTAGCTATTCGTAATGTATTAGCAGGTAAATGAGCGAAGCGAAAAAAAACATCGTTGAAATATTTTATTCGTAAGAGGAAGAGGTCCGACTTTTCTTCTTACAAACGTATTTACTTATTTTCTCCCTGGATTATGGCACTAGAGCGGTGATTTTTTGCACACTATAGATATTACCATTGCCAATCTTTTGTTTTTCTTTTTTGATAGATTGTTTCTAATGGCAGCTAGAACCACCAAAAAACCGCCCTGTTTTATCTGCCGCCTTCGGACGTACGGTTTACAAATATACTACATAATTTTGAAAAACGGAAAAGTACCCACTGACACACGAAATTTCATTCTGATTCTCTTTCTTAAAAAAAACAACCCAATCGTTTCAGTTTTGGGGTGCGAAAAATGGGACAGCGAATCGTTGGTTTTGTCGATTTTAGCTAAGCAAAATCAGTCCGACGTGCAGGTATCTTTTTTGCACAGTATCGGGGAGGCATTTGCAAGAGAGTGATAGAAAAACAATGTTCAAATACCTATTCATCGAAATTGTCTGGCATCTTATATCCTCTTAATTATCTTGTTAAAGGCCATTATTGAATTTTAGGAATTAATCTTGATGGATATTTAAATAAAGATGTGATCTCAAAAATGCTCTCCATCTCTTTTGTAATATGTTAACGATAGAATACCTTCCTGAGAACAGGATATGGTCTAGGAGTTTTCAAAACCTATGACCGGTCATTGGCAGTTTTTAATGATCCTTTTACTCTGAGTACGTAACATTAACCTTCTGCCTATAAAATACATCAACAGCAACCAGAAAATCTTCAATTCAGAAGTTCAGTGGTTTTTTATTTGTTAAGAAGACTATCGAAGTATTATTGTATTATCAGCGCTATGATTTTGCAAAGTTGTGGAATTTTGAAATTACTCCGCCAGTGACTTCACAAGTCTAGTCGGTGAGTTCTGTTGATTGGTGAGATGACTTCCTAGAAACCAGAAATCTATTAAAGTCTATAGCATTAGTTGTTTTGTAAGAACTTGTGACGTAGTTCATTTTTATTAAAATATTTTTTAATAATTTTTTTATACATTTTCGAGATACTCCGCCTAACAGCTAAATGCTCTAAATTTTACCGCGCTTAAGAAAACATTTTTTATTTCCAATATTTTTTATGGCACTGAACTTCTTCAGTCTGTACATATATATATATATACGCACCGTGCGTTCGAATGTTTAATTCGATTATGTTTATGCCTGTCGGTGTACATACATATTTCGTTTCTGTTACTAGGCAAACTAGAATATTTTATTGGAAATCGTTTCGCCACGCATGCATAAGCAAAGGTTCATTAAAATTTTGAATGAACATGGGTGAGATTCTTTTAGTAACATTCGTACCGACATGTTTCGGGAAAATACTATAGTAAACGTTTCCCTCGTACGTGATATGATTTTGTTCAGTTGTTGCGTGGTACGTATCACATTGATACATCACATTCGCTGTCTGCCTTTTTATTTGTTTTGTATTTTTACTTTGCCGATAAGGATATATTATATGATCCTGCTGGCGGGTCAAGGATTCAGTGGATTGGATACGGATGTTGACTGGCCGAAAAACAAGGATGAGCACAAAACAAATAATGTATTGAAAAACATCTCCTTTAAAATGAGCACTGTCGGGTACATTTCCTGTCCTTTGTATACTTAATTCGCATATTGTATAATATGAATATCTACCTTCATTATTTTTGTCCAAACAACGGCTTTTTCTTTTAGTTTTTAATTTATTTATTTGGGCTGTGGTTCAGTGGTAGCGACGAGCGTTACGGGTCAAAAAAAATAACGCAGAGGTAAAAATAATTATCATAAAAAAACGCGTTCATATAAACTAATCACAAATAGACTAACATTAAATGGGGTCTAGAATTTCAACCGTCCATGCGCTCAGTAGCTGCAAGACTTGTTGTTATCTAACTTATAATTTTATAAATTTGCTTTTTATTTCGTTTTTAAAATATCACTTAAACTCTAAACTTCATTGTCAAAAAAAAAAAAAAAAATGTAAATAGGGGGTAGTTTTCTTATTGTCCATGCGCTCTGTAGCTGCAAGACGTTCTGTTATCTAGCGCATATATATCATAATTGGAGACGAGGAACTAGAATCCCAACCGTCCATGCGCTCTGTAGTTGCAAGACGTCTTGGGATATTTATTTATTGTACAACGCCCTTGAAGTGATTTTCACAAAAATGGCGCTATATACATTATCCAAACATTATTATTATTAAAATAAAAATGTGGAATTGCATAATTTTTTTTAAATTATAAAATTAAAATAAAGGGTCAGATATCAGGATTTGCATTATTTCAACAGAAGCTCTAAGAAACATTCTTGGACTTAAATGGGATTCCCATGTCAAGGATACCTACCAACAAACAAAGATACTTCCTTTTAAGGTAATGCCACTGCATGACATAACCAATACTATTTTTAATATCATAAACTTTTCTGCTCACTCAAATTTAAAATACACATTTGGCCATAATATACACAATTACAATACGCGTTACTCAGGGAATCTTCATGTGTCTAAGTTTCGCTCAACAAAGTTCGGCAGTAGGTCTTTGGAAAATATTGGCCATTCCGAATATAATAAACTGCCCGATGAGCTAAAACACGAAAAATTAAATAAAAAATATAGAAGTGTCGCAATTTAAAAAAAAATCAGAAATCTTTTTGATGGTGATAATTAATAATGTAATTTATATAGATGGTGTAAAGTATTGTGTTTTATGTTTCTTATGCAATAATGTTTTCTTTCTATTTCGGATGTACTCGTATTTATATGTATGATATTATGTATTGTCAAAAAATGTTTTTTTTATGTACGGTCCCAAATTAGTTTCTGTAATAACTCCTGGGAGTATAATATGTACTTTTGTATTATATGTTTTATTAATAATAATAAAAATAAATAAAAAAAGCAATATTACTGATGATTGAACTGTTAATTATACATGGATTGTTTTGTAAATATTTATCTTAGGTATACAGTGATTGAAATTTAAAAAATCCCATGAGAAAAACATTAAAAGCCCCCTACGTTTACCTGGATCTGTTCTTGAGGTCTTGTAACCTTTTTTTTAGATCTGCTCATTGAAAAAACAAATTTTAAGCTATAATGAAGGGTTGATTTCTTTGAAAAATTTTTTTCTCTTTTTAAAAGATCTAGTGAAGATCGCAGTAATTAAAGTAAATTTGACTATACCCATCATCTAATTTTCCCAATTTTGTTCGTACAATATCTACATACTATATGCTTACTATATATATATTGAATGGCTTGGGTAGGTATAAACAAATTAATCAATAAAATATACCCACTATTGTGCATACAATATGCATAAAATGTCCAAAAAATATAATATTAGAGGAATCAAATAATACTTAAGACATTATTTAATACGAACTTTAAACTTTATATGAAGTATTTAATACCTAAAACAAGTGAGACTTTTTCTCAGAGAAATTTTGCTTTTGTGGCCCCGAAAGCGTTCAGTGTCCTGGATGAACATATTAGCTTCTGCGAAACGAAAGCCATTTTTTAAGAGCAACGAACAAGTCTCGATTTTAACTAAGAAAAGGGACCATTGCATGAGAATGCTGCGAGACATTGAATAAATAAATAAAACTCAATTCATTTCGTTAAGCTCGTAACTTCTGAAATATGTCAATTAATTGCTAATTAAAAAAATCGTCAGCACGGGATTCCAGTAAGGAATACATTTTAACCAAATCATGTGTACTTTTTTATCAACGATATACTTAATAATAAATGCATTTATATTCATTAAACAATGTTTTATTCCTAAATATTTTAGCTAAATCCAAATATAATTTATAACGAGTTTTACGGCGCTATTGAGATATTTTTTTGCAAATAATGGCGTTATTAAAAATAAAACGAATGTTATTATTAAAATAATCCATACATATTTTTCCATTGAGTACTTACACTTACCATTTTAATTTTTATGTTATTTTCTGTAATAAAAGTTATAAATCGATTGATTTTGATTCTGAACAATAAAAATATAAAGGGTTTCGAAGATACAGCGAAGTGCAAATTATTTTTAAATACAGGTGAGCTTTTCACATTAAGTTATTTAAATTAAAAGCAAATGAAACGGCGTTAACTTCCTAAATTTAAATTAGTTTTTAGTACAGTAATCCATTAAATTTTAACATTCTTTTACTAAAGTCGTCTACGTTTTTATAATAAACGCATTTCTTAAACTTTAAATCTATCTCAAATGTTTTTTTTGTCACTCTATTATTCTGGTATGAGCAAATCATAATTTCAATTAAAGCACCCAATGTAAAAATAAAACATAATATTTTTACACCATAGTTACCCAAACGTCTGCATTTTTATTTGAAAGCCAGTCTACTTGTGGGAAAGTATGTACTAATTAAATTTCATAAATCTTGTGAATGTTATGCCTAAACTTGTAAATTTGTTCTCTTTTTAATAAATCTCCGCCTCTGTCAAAATACTGCATTTGTTTATTAGGCATTTATCACCGAGATTCTGATAATTCAGCAATCAAACTTCTTAAATACAATGTTATATGACTAGTAAACAAATTGTACTGGTTGCGTTGAAATCGGTCATCGGTTAGATGAAGAACATGGCCAGTATGATTAATGTGCACAATGGCGGTTGATAACTAACAACCAATAGGTAATCGTTCCATTATTCACTTAGCAGATGCAAGTCGTTTATCAGTGTATTTACTATTTTACGATGCTATTATTCAATCAAATAGATTTCCAATGTCGCGTGATGTGAACGCACGTTTACGTCATTTCGAGAGAATTTTCATAATTTAATATAATTATTTAAAAACAGTAAAAAACTTTGAAAAATTCGTATGACACATATCTTTGGTGAGTAGGTATATTATATTTGCAAGTTTGATAAATGTTTGTGCTCCATAAAGACCAACTAGCTAACCATAACACTGATTATTCATTAAATTCGCCATTATAATACAGTCCTGATTTAGATCGTTTTATACCTTCGCGGTTGATAATTAAGTCTTGCATTTGAAAAAAGAATCGATTGGGGGGTTTGATGAATAATTTGATATTTATAATCTTTTGTTTTTAATTTTTGTGAAATGTGTTGTATTTTTATGATTTGTATTTGTAAATTTATACATGAAATTTTGTGTACGTTTAATATGAGTATATTCATGTAAAAACCCTTCGGGTGTTAATAAACGTTATGTCATTAGAGGTTCTGACATTGTTCTGGATAAGCCTCTTGTCGCCTTTTTCTATAAAATTCGAACTTCTTTCTGAACTGTATTCTTAATGCACATGGAGATCAGAGGCGGTTCCTTAGTGTGTGCATAAGTGCAATGCAATGCCAAGTAAAAATATGTGTAATTAAATTAGTAATTTTATTGAAAGTCAAAATCTGTTATAGGTACCAAGAAACAGGGATTCGTTGCAATATTATACTCGTAAATATTAAACATAATATTCTATACAAGCGCCAAAAGATCTAGCGAGATCGAGTCTAGCGGACGATTTTATTATATTGTCTACGCATGCGCAATCGTCGCCGTGCATATTCTGTTTTGCACAATTCTTTACCCTGAATTTGTATGAAATATACCACATCTCTTAAAATCGTCATTTGAGCGAGATGGATAACTTTTCATACCGTTGAATCGTGCGTTAGAGGGAGAAGATAATATACATGCTCCGGGCATTGCCAACGCATGCGCAGGTTTGAAGTTTGAAATTCGTTTGTAATGTCACTTTGAACATACGTAATGACATGATATTAGTACTAATTAAGTTACGTATAACGTTCGTATTATGTTGGGCGCATTTAGCGTTTCTGGTGCCGATGCGTGGGCTGTCATACTATTGCTCGTTTATCACGTCAGACCTGCCATATTGTTATAATATTATTGAACTTAATATACAAGTTGACAAAGCGTAAAGAAATGCACTGCCAATGTTTTCGGTCAGGAGCCGCCAGTGATGGAGATAATTTCATAATTTGACTATAGTCTCCTAATCCTTTTCAGTAACCGGTCTGCACGGTCTGTTAAGTTTTTAGTGTTATATGTGGATTTTTCAAAAATATTAGATTGTTTTTTTTAAACTTTGGTTTCAAAGAAACTTTAAGGCTTGTCAGAACGTGAGAAAGAGAGGATATAGAAGGAAGTCATGAAAAATACACCAAAATACCCAGACCAATTGTAGAAAAATCTTTCTTGGACTCTTCTTTACGCAACTGGCGGGAATTTAACGCGCCTGTCTGAGCTGTTGAGTTGATAAGTTTAATAAATAATACGCACCCAGCACATTGATATATTATGTATAGGTACACTTAATGCGGCACTAAGCACCCGTCTCCTGTTCCATTCAATTGAGGTTTCGGAACTTATCCGGTATTTGTAAGGAATTCTGTTTTACGCGCAGCGGTAGCTAGCGATTTGTTTGTTACATATTTGCGTTTCTTTATAATATTACCATTAAAATGCCGCCCATTATTCTAAGTTTTAATGTAATACAAAAAAAACATGGATAACTATTTGGAAAGCTGGAAAAGTGATATTTCTCTTGAAAATGCGACTCCGAGTCGAAGATTTGAAATACGGTAATTCGGCCCTTAAACATTCAAAAGGGTAAGTAAATAAATAAATACTCAGGTAGAGTCGTTGAGAGGCCCAATCTCCAGTGTCCCAGTCCCAAATCTCCAATTAGCGAGAAACCTGTTTTTCGCGCTACTGCGGTAGACACCCGTCAATTTTAATTAAATTACGTACCTACATATTTTTTTCTTTTAATTCTTACAAAACCCTGTGTAAATTAAAAAATGTTAAAAGGTACATACCAAATACATATTAGGGATTCTAATGGCAGCACCCAACAAGTACGTATTGTGAATATCAATATGAAGTCTAGAGAGAAACGGCCGTGATCCTGGTACGGTAAACCATTGTTATGTAGGATGTACAAGTTGGTACATCAAGTTCATCACTCCAATTGTTTTATTATTGTAAGTTCACGGTAGTTTCAAGACTAAGTACCCACCCACACAATGATAAATTCACGTGAGTTCATATTCAGATACTAATAGGTGGACATAAGAAAATCTGGTTCTCTGAAAGAAATTGAAAATATATAAAAATTAGTGAGTTGGTAATGTAATGTATTTATTCAGATAGTTGCACATTTTTTTTATAAGCAGTAATTTCTTGATATATTGTGAACAATAATATTATGATACATATTATTAACAATAATACATGTGATACATATAATAAACAATAATATATATTTTTTAAATGTTATTAATTCAGATTGTTTCTAATGACACTAACTACCCAAATAGATTTTGTTTTGAATGAAAACTATCAGATCAATGGATCCAGCATATCTTTCGGCAACTCATTAACACCTGTAGAACTTTATGATACAGATAGTTTTGAGTTGCCTTGATCCTTGTTTTAAACATCGAATTTTAACGATCAATAGATTAAAACTACAATCGGACGCAGCATGATTACTTATTCTAAACGCGGGATGCTTAGAAGTACTTGAAAATAATAAAATAAATTAAATGTCACCTTAGTCAAGGTAAGAAGCAATCCAAAAACCTGTAGAAAAGGAAATTCCAAATCCTTTACATAAACATTGAAAGAATCGACTGGAATTCTGAGGTTCAAAACATAGAAAATATCTTATAAGGACACAATGTAAATTGATAAATTAGATGAAATTTTAGAAATTACTAATCGCGCCGAGACCGAATCCGTAATACTTTTGAATGTTTTTTTTTAATATGGGAGTTGCATTATTTTTTACACAATGCACAAGGTTATTTATGTATGTATTTTCTTAAAAGAGATCCTTATTTATTTTTGTTCTATTAAATTTACTCCAATGAAAAACATTATTTAGTTGATATGTTTATAATATGTATTAACCTGGTGGGATGTTTCGGCTGTGAGCTTCTCCGCATTTGCTCTAGTGACAAAGAAACCACAGAAAACTCGTCAGGAGAAGGCGAGCCGTTGTTATTCGTCAATAAACCTTCCAATCCCCCTGAAGCGTGTTCAGCATTTGGTGTCCTGCAATCATTTATACCTTTTATTTTATTTATTTTTATTTTTATTTTTATTTTATTAGGGAAATCAACAGTTCTACATACATATTTTTAGTAAACAAACAGATATAGTGTATAAACTCAGAACTAATAACAGATTTCCACATAGTATACAAAGTTAGTAAAGAAAATATATATTACATATTAAATAAATACATACAATTTATACATATAAAAATGTTATTTTCAAGTACTCAACAATCAAAGATTTTTTAAATATTAATTTTAAGAACATTAAGTTACTGTAAATTGGGCGGGATAACGACAAAAATGCTTGAAGAGAGGATAAGGAGGGGGGGGGGGAGATGTACATATTTATTATTATAATGTCTACTAAGTTACATAATACATTTTTAGTGTAAATTTTAAATCTGACAGAGTGATGTTTGTATAATCTATATTTTTAAATTTTGTATTGTACATTGAAAAAGTCCTACGAAAAAAAGCATTTTTAACATACGATGTTTTACTTATTGGTACATGAAACAGGTGGTACCGTCTACAAATCCTGGCTGGCACATGTATTGTTATTAAACCAAGCAGCTCTGTACAGTCAACCATTCCTGTCACAATTTTGTAAAGCAGTAGTTGGTCCGCACACACTCTGCGGTATTGTAGAGAAATGATTCCATGGAAGGTGAAGGCAGTGAGAGTAGATAAATAAGAAATACCGGTTTTGTATTTAAGGTACTTTATAAATTTGTTTTGAATATTTTCTATTCTACTTATATATATGGCATACTGGGGATTCCATATCTGAGAGGCGTATTCCAAATGGCTTCTGACAAATGTATAATATAATGAAATAAGGGCCTTTGGATTATCAAAGTGTTTACTCATTCGAATTATGAAACCTAACATGCTCAATGCTTTGGAGGTAATTTTATTGATATGCGATTCAAAAAGTAGTTTTGAGTCTAAAACAATCCCAAGATCTTTAATTTCGTGCTTTCTCATTAGTACATTATTGTTTAGTTTGTAATCAAAATTAAGAATTTTTCTTTTCCTGCCTTTTTACTGCCTTTATTATATTTATCATGTATAATGTTACCTCTCTTAACAAATCCTTTTGAATAATTACTACATGAACATCGTGTAAATCCTTATTTAGACTTTTGCATCGCTCCTCCAGTTGCATTCTCTGTAAACTAAAAAAGAGGCAATACATCAACAGATGGGAGACATTTTCGGGAGTAATATCATGCATGGGCAAGTATTGATCTTAAATATCTTGACAAGATGAAATCCGTAATACTTTAATTAGAAACGTGCGTGAAATAGAGAATATTATGCGATGGAGCAGATGCAGATGAAAATACTGCAGGTAATATGTGGGCAGGATGAACATTGACAGACTTAACAAAAACCCCAACTGGAAAATCCAAAGTTCGCCTGGAAAACCATCTAAAAGATAGTTGGAGAGTTAGACTTCATCATCTCAGGAGAGCAATATGTAGTTTAAAATATAAAAAAGATAAGAAAAAGTTTTCAAAACGGCAAAATTAAAATTTTTAAATCAAGAAAATGTTTGACAGTGGTAACTTTAAAAGACGTAAGAATAAACAAAACACAAGTCACCGGGGTACATCAAGAAGACGATAATTACTGCAAAACGTGGCTAGAATAATATTTTCTGACTAGGCGGCTGCTTAACAAAATATTTAAGGTAGTGGAAGAAGTTGCTGATGGAAAGGCATTAGTGTGACGTAGCCATGAAGAGAAGAAGAAGGTCAATCACAATTTTTACAGGCTGATTAATTTGACCACTTTGACATTGCTGAACAAATATGCATGCAAATTTAAAAATATTTATAACCCAGCGTCATTTGTTTGTATTCAAAATGGCTATTAAGACAATGTGTTTTCCTGGAAGTTTCTGCATTTTGGTAGAACTCACTGGCATGTGTAGGCGCAATGAGAACCAGTAGGAGAATTGTGCGACCACAGAACCGCAGCTCATGAAGCGCGTGTGCCGATTGTGCCATTTGATTGTTCCTGTTTGGAGAATTGCTCTTATTTTATAATTTACCTGTCGTCCCATTGTTTCGCAAGATCCTGTTACTGCCTTTTCTGTAATATCTTAATGTAATCCGCTGAATACTAATGTGTCCCGAACGACCGACTGCAACGTGATTCCGACTGTTCGAGAAATTACCCGAAGCTCGGTTTATTAATGCAGGCAAGAATCACATAAATACTTTTATTTTTTTACAACAAAGTCTGTTCCGTAGTCTGGAGTACTAAATTAAATGAGATTTGGATCCAATGACAAAGTTCAGTGCTAGGGGAAATTGTTTACAAAACAATGTTTTCTCAGACGCGGTAAAAATTAGGGCATTTAATTGTACGGCGAAGTTTCTAGAAACCGCATGAAAAAGAATAAAATTGATTCAAATAAAAACGCTCTACTTTGAACGACGTCACTAGTTCATCTGAACCAACCAATCAATAGTCTTGTGATTTCCGATTTCCGGAAAGCTAACTCACCAAACTCATCGGCTAGAACTTATGACGTCACAGGTGGAGTAATTTAAAAATTACAAAACATTGAAAACTCATGGCGCTGCTAATACAGTTACAATTACAACTATTGCGTAACGGACGGTTTTGGTTCGGCTTGCAATTCTCGACCTGAGTGCCCACGACCCTTTGTATTGGTGTAAACTGTCGCTAACTTCGTGGTTGATAATCATAGAATTGTTTTTGTCCGAATAATGCGAGGTGAGCGTTTCATTCATTATACTAATAAACATTAATAAACAAACGGAAAACAGTTTTTTGGCGACAGTACTCCAATCTAATGACTAGGTACTAAAAGTTTTCACAACTGCTTCGAATTGAAAAGGTTTATTTTTTTTTTCCAAACTGTATTTTTATTACTTATTTATCATTTTTGTATATTTATCTACCTACGCCTTTTTAAAAAAAATAATCAGACTATTTATTGTAAAATCTAAATTTACGCAAAGATTTTTGTCGGTTTTTCGAGTAAATTTAATTACCAGTAGAGATGTTTTAACGAAACAACCAATTGTATAAACGTATTAATTAGATATAGTGTTTTTTGTTTATACATTGTTTCAATTGTATTTTGTGAGAGGCATTTTGCGGATATGAAATAAGTAAACATTTTGGAAAAATTCAAAAACGTGAACGTGCAAAAGAGGAATATTTTTTATAACGTTGACTATTTTCATACGATCGATTTTGATATATGTATCTGAACAAATCTCTTTTCTCCATATTAACGGAAGTACGTACGTATGTAACTACTCGTATATTTTTTCATCATCATGTCGTTTCCTTTTACCAAATCATTTTGGTGACCATTGTGAAATATGTTTTTTACTAAAAATATTTCCGTTTTCATGATTTACCCAAATGTTTCAATTTTTGGGCCATTTTCTGTCAATCGTACCTAAAGATCCGTATTTGAAAATGGAAAACCACGTTGTAGTAAATTGGGATTAGAACCTAAGACATTCCGATTACCCTTCAAATCCGATGTCCACCATACGACCACAATAATTCCCCTTTAATTACACCTACATCTGTTCCATTCCGAGATTTGAATTCTCTTCTAATTTATTTTTCGTTTCACTGTCATACATCGATTTCCCACAAATTTTAGTTTGAAAAAATGGTTTTAATGAGAATTGATAAACCAGACTCGTTTGTCAAGACTCGAGACCATAGATATAATATATCTTAGCGTTTTTCTTGATGGATGAACGTTGCATGCAAGATCACCTGAATAAGTGTCCATTGCGAAGAATAATTTCCATTAATCCAATCCATCTTGATCGATTGTGAGTTGTGTGGCTGTCTAGTGTGAGTTAACACAATACATAACAGAATCGTTCTACTGCGCCAACAATATCACATGTTAATTTATGCTGATATTTTTGTATTTAAATTTGCACTTCCTGTCGCCAAATATGATTACCGTCAAATAAAAATCCGTCTCTATTGAAATATATAGTATGTAGAAGCACACACTTTTTTTTAAACATGGAGGCCGACGTACTCCTAGGTAAAAGTCCTATCTTCAGGTCTTGTGACTTATGCCATGGAATATTTTTTTAATGGTGGTTTATCATCATAATTCCCTTTCCGCACCTAATGGTGGTATTTTTTTTGTTACATAAAGTTAAGATGATCAGTCTTACGGCTTTGGTACCAGTCCAGAAACTATGAACTATTCTAGTGTGAAAACATCCTTTAAATAAATATTTCATATCAACCGTGCCGGGAATCGAACCCGAAACCACTCGCATGGTAGGCAAACGCGCTAACCATGGTGGTTTAATACTACAATATTTCACTGTCCTTGGAATCTGAAATGTAATACTGATTACCTTACTACTGAGTATCTAAGTACTAGATGATCGGGCTTCGCCGTATTTAGTTCACACTGATGATTCGAGTTCTATTTCCGGTAAGAACACATAAATGGAATGTAATTTTCAGCAAGCCTAGATGTTCTGTGCTGCAATTCACCTATGTAATTGGGCCTCGTGACATCTGTGTTGTGGTGCAAAATAAATAAATAAATGTGTATGATAATGATGACTGGTGAAAGTAATCATATCACACTGTGTAGGTAATATGATATTAATCACCATTCCATGGAAATGCTCGAACAATGTTTCCATATGTTTTTGTGCAAACTAATCCATCTCTATCGAGATATGCATACGTACTATACTTGAGAGTAAATTTTTTAAGAATAAAATACAGAGTTCTATGCCCTGTAAATTCTGGGCAGTGAAAGCACTACCTCCACATTCCCGAACCGGGACCCTTCCTATCGGTTTCGCTCGTGCTAAAAACCTTTTTTTTCAATAATCGACTGAGTAATTTTGTTTTATAATTTAAATTTTTTAAACGGCAATCATAATTAAATATAACTCTTAAAAAAATCGCTTTATATGAAATCAATATATTGCTGCTCTTACTATGTGTCATTAATTTTGAAGATGTTTTTTAAATTGACATAAATTTATTTTCTTATTTAAAGATTCTTTAAAGATTCTTCTCATCGTTTCTTTGAATCCCTTAAAATATGTATGTGTATATTTATGTTTTTCCTTTTTAAATAAATGTTATCATTTTATTTTATTTTTACATCTAAGCATGTTTTTCATTCTTCATTTTAATTCTTAACTTTTAATTACTTTTACAAATTTTCTTTTTTTTAAATATTATTTCCATTTGTAAACACTAACTACATACTACGAACTTTTACATTTTTTACTTTAATTTTAATTTTTAAACAACTTCTATTTATGTTTATTTTCCTTCTCTTTTTTGTACATTAATTATTAATCTTACATATAATTATTATATAATATGGAAACTTCACTGGTCCATTGGAGTTAAGTCTAACCGTGTAAAATATAAAACTACGTAACTGTACTGTATGTTTCCTAAATAAAAGAAAATAAATAAATAAAACAAAAATAAAATAAATAACTATACTGCTTTCATTATCAGTTTTGCAGATTATATGAAGGGATGTCAAATGTTGTCATTTTTCCCCATGACCAAATTAAAATAACACGAACGGTCGCAAAAATTATTTAACTCGCTCGCATAATCTAGTTACGAAAATATATTACCATTATGGTATTCAATATAACTGTATGATTATTATTTATTTAAAACTTTATTTTTTTAACTATGAAATTTAATATTTATAAACTCATGACTTATTAAATTACTTTTTTTTCACACAAAACATATGAAAGCATTGAAACATAATCCGAATGGTATTATCAATAATCAAATAATCCCTAGATCAGCTCATAATCATTCTACTAATGTATTCATGCATTCATCTATTTTGAGAGAAGATATAAGTAATTTAATTCAATTTCAATATCATTGATGTATAAATCTGTAAATAAATTATCTGTTAGGGCTCTACTTTGGTACAAATTAATTTGTCAGCATGCGTCGCACTCTGAGTATAAACACAAGTTGGTACATGAATACAACACCAGGTTTACTAGTATGGAAGGGCTGGCTGTTCCTAGATATTGCAATAAATATGGCAAAAGGACACTGCAATACAGTAAACCTAAAATATTTAACTTGTTACCAAACAATATTAAAAATACTGAGTTAAATACAGGAGTGAGACGTTTCCTCAAATTATGGTTAATGGAAAAAAGTTTTTTGTATTACTGATAGTTTTTAATTTTTGATAATGTAATATGTAATGTTATTCAAGTAAAATTATTGTTAATGTAGGTTAAGTGTGAATAATCGATGTAATTTATAAGAACCTGCTGACGAGTTGTATGTATGCAACTCAGCAGGACTTTAATTTAAGACTATTTTGTAAATATTAAAAAAATAAAAAATAAAATAATAATAATAATTTTGCCTACTAAGAAATGTTATTTTATGCCTTTTTTTTGCACAACAACAGGCCGGAGGCCCAATTACAGTTGTGAATTACATCACAGAACACCTAGGCTCGAGAAAAATCACATTTATTTTTTTGTGTTCTCAACTATCCGTTGTGTGATTCAAGCGTCTTGACCACTACACTTCTGAGGTCGCCTATTTTTAGTCCGGTCTAACATTTTACAGTATTTTATGTATTTTTGCTTCTATTAAGATGTACCAGTACATCTATACCAATTAAACTATTTGAGGGTTTAAATCCAGTCCACATACCTATTTTTTATAAATACACACAAGTACTCAAAACATAACTGAAAAAATAATTTTCAAATAACATTTTGTTATTAAAGTGCTATCATAAAACCATTGGCACTAATTGCAATATTATTCTTAGCCTATTAAAAGCAATGGAATGTGGGTTTAATTATTTAAACAATACTTTTAGTTATGTGGGGTATCTTTATTTGAGGTATTTTAAGTACCGGATGAAAGAGCCCAACCGATTGTTAAGTCTACCTTTTCTGCTATGGAAACGCAGGTATACTCATACATACCTCGTGCTAAAATCTGATAAGGATTTAAAAATAAATTTGTTTGAATTCATCACAGGTTGCGGTTTGTATGAATTTACCTAATATGGACCAGATGAAATATTTTGTGAACTTCCCACCTCACTGATCTCCAGCCGGATGTGACTTGCATTATTCATATAAAAATGTAATGTATTGTGGTATCGATAGCTTTAGAGGAGCATATGGCCAAAAACTAACAGACTCATCGAGGGCTGGTATTCTGAAGGGAATAGGAAAATATCACATTATTATTTCTACATTTTAAAAGTAAAAAGGGTTTATAAAACACTGTCCAGTAATACATTTTTTTTTCAATTTGGAAATTTTTAATTCCCGTAAAAACGGTCATTGCATTAGCCGCGCTCCTAATACGTCACGATTCATGTTCATTTTTAACTTTGTTCTAAACCATTCAAATGTTTGAACATCGTCACAAATCTTGACCTCACAACTATCAATGCCAAACATGTCGCATTTTTCTAGAGACATATGTTTTTATATTTTCTTTTTGAAGTTAAGTATATATGAAAACATTTCTCCACAATATCAATATTGATTTTGAAATACAATTAATTATTCTAAATCCATTTCCAATATTTTTATCGGTAGTCCCTATTGCGCGCGAAGAGATCGCTCTGTTAGTGAGCACACCGTGATTACCACCCCAGAACTCTAGAATCTCTTTCCACGTGGATCCCGCGTTTCTATGTTCAGCCGAATATAGTCGAAATATTATTGTCATCTATGGCCTTCTAGGGTGGCGCGCCATGGCGGGAGCATGTGTCCAAGCCACCTGGAGTGATATTCGAAACGCTCTCGCGGCCGTAGATAAAGCTTTTATCTCGCGTATTTACTAACTACAAAATACGCGAGATAAAAATGTTGTCTACGGCCGCGAGAGCAGTTCAGAATAAAAAAAAACGTGCATCTGATACTAGAACCAACGTAAGACGGATAAAGTACCTAATTTATCTTTAATTTGTCCTCTGCTGTCTACTTACTACAGATCGTTGTTGTAATCAAGTGCCTGCGTGTAAATTATAATTGTCATGACTTGTAATTTAACCACCACAAAACATTTTATGAGATAATTGATAATTGATGAGAAATCTTTAAAAATGTATTTCAATTATTGACGTCAGAACCTTTAAAAATTATTCCACAATTTCATTTTTTTCGGTCGCACTTAATGGTGTATCTTCTTTTGCGATGCCTTGTCAGGTCCCGCTGACGTTGGCGATCACTATAGCGAAAGCATCTTGGTTCTGCGCTACTTCCTCAGCCAGTAACTGCTTATTGGATGTACTCGCTACAGTTATTCCTGTCAAAAGATGACCAAAGTGGTTTCCCGTTGCCTTCTCTGGTGGGTTTTTCTGTCGGGGTTACTTTCCCCTAGCGAGTTGATTCTGGTTTAGAGGCGCCAGAAACTCGCCTTTTATCCTCTCGCTATCTGCTGTGATCAAACCGTTATGAGTGTGATCCCATTGCCCAGGGTTTGCGACGTGGACGCTAACGAGTTGGACCAGTCAATAATGTTGCCGGTAGAATGCAACTGGGTGATCGCAACATTTCAGCGAAAAACACTCTCCAGCAAGATGGGACTCACTGTGACCCTACTGAAAGTTCAAACCTCTAATGTTAGATAATTAATGGTGTATAGAGCACTGTACTGATACACCGAACGCAGCGTAACTCATACATCCATCTGTAGCTTACATGTCGTCGTATCCAGCGAAAAAGGACACGATTGCCAACAACGCTGTTTGCAATTGTGTAGTTACGATCAGTTTTACGCTTCTGGCACCACCCAGGGAGAGTGACTCCAGCCATTGAGTCAAAAACACTCAATAAGTGTTCTGAGAGTTTTTAAACACATTTTATTGAGGAATAACCCACTTGGCCTATAATTTAGAGACTTGTCAGCAGGTGGGAAAGAAGGGATATAGAAGGAAGTTATGAAAATACACTACAACACCAAATCCAATTGAAAAATAAACATTTCTTGGATTTTTTCTTGCGACTGGCGGGAATCCAACCCGAGACGCCCAGTTGGCCGTTTTACGAACTGCGGCACAGCGCGGCGTCTGTCTACATATTTATGATATAAATAATTAAATATTATACGTTATTCACTTTTTTTTTAATGCGTGGTTTTGAACTGTAGAATTCCAAAGAATATTTAGGTAAAACCCAGATAAAGTAATAAATTCCTTTTAGATGAGTTTTTGACATAGCTTAAGTTTGCGCAAGGCCACTGTCGCTGTCGCCTAGAACTTCAAGAGCATTTTACGTAAATCTCAAAACCTGTTAGTTGATTCGTCATTCTTTGGGCTTGAACTTGACCGTGGTCTTAGAAACAGTGTTATCAATACACAATTACACAGATTATTTCCTGTATACTCAGATATTGTTACAAAATGTCGTTTCATAATATCGAGAAGCTTTTACAATTTTTCAGTTAAATTTCACTCTTTTAGGTTTAATTTATTTATTTATATTTATACGCCCAATGGGACATTTTTAAGGACTACATAGAAAATTAATATAAATTAAAGTAGAAAGACACAATGGTATATTTGGTGGGAGTAGAAGCGGGAGAGAGGTGTTTATAATTAAATTTGATTCGGTGATCGTATGAAATAAAACAACTTGTTATCAAAGAAATCAAGACTGGTGTTGGCAGACCTAAGAATTCTGGGCATAGGGGAATGAAAACCATAGTTAGTTCTATGGTTATCAGTATGAAAGGGTATGTTTTGTCTGAGGTATCTAGTTGGAATATTGAATTTTATTGAGTTCAGGCGTATCAAAGAGTGAGTTTAGAATTTTAAATATGACTAGAAGGTCGGATTTATTTCGACGGTCTTGAAGAGAAGATATATTACGCCAGGTTCTTATGTATACATTATATACCTACTACCTACACCTAGTGTACCTGTATACTGTATGTATATATTGTATAATATATATGTATATCTGGAGGTTGGTGCTAAAAGTGTCTAAGCCAAAAAAGTTAGTTGTTCAGGAGACGGGGTTGTTTGTTTCTGTAGCGATTTTTTGCATAAAATTTTCTAAGTCAAGAAAGGCATTTCTTTCACTTCAAAAATAACAAGATTTTTTTTTTCAATTACCTATGTGATTTAATTTATTTTTTACATGAAAGGTCTAAATCCTTTATTGCTAGTGTCAACAGACATTTATTTTCATGTTATAATACATGCCAATACCCATGACAAACATGTTTTGGACAAGTTTCTGAATCTCTGACTAAACATTTATAGAATTAAAATTATGTTTATTTAAGGGTTCTTTCTTGTATTGACCAAAACTTGATACGGACACTTCTAGCTAATACTCTAGGGCCTAGGGGTTAATTGTATCAAAAAAGATAAGTTAAAAACATCATTGCTGCGTCGAAAGTCGAAATAGTCGAAAAGCGTTGCATTTAAAAGCAAGAAAAAATATTTATTAAAATTATATTTAACTTAAAACATTTTACTTCACGTTTTTTTTGTAGTGCGACTGGCCCTAAATCAAACGCCCTTTTTTAATAAAATTGTGACAATTATTATTTATATATGAAAAGAAAAAAACCATTTAAAAATGTACCTACATGAAATGCTTCTACAAAACTATTATTATTTGATCTGCAAAATAAAATAATAAAACACTGAATCTTTTAGTTTAATTTATGCACATCCAGAGTGCATAGGGCACTGCATTGTTTCTTTAATAGCAGCGTATCTGCTGCATTTTTCTTTCAGAGAAGGTTAGGTGTTACTTTTATTCTTTAGGCGCCAGCCTTTTAAATAAACATTCCACGTCTATCCTGCCAGGAATCGGACACGGGACCTTAAGCATGGGGGGTGGCAAACCACTAACCACTAAACTACCAGGCTTTTTCGGAATTTTTACAATCAAGTTAAAAACAATCAAGGGTTCTGGATCAATTTCACACACAGAATATCTTTATCCGCCCAAACAAGGAAAAAATAACAAAAATATTGTAATTTGTTAAGTGAGAAATGTTTATTTCAAGGGCTTTTTTACATTTTTTTTCATAAATAATTTTACTGAGACAGGTTTATTGTCAGAAAATACGGCTATATTTGTAGATAATAGCTAACTCGAAAAAAAGGAAATAGGTTTTAAAGTCATCAAACCCACTTTAATGCTTCAATTGAACCCTATTGAATTCTAAATAGTAACATGGTTGACTACTAAGATGTCCAGATCGTGTCGCCTCACTTATACCTACATTATACCTGCCTAAACAGAGACAACGAATATATTTTTATGACACGTAATATAATATATCAGTCCAATAATACAATAGAGTTCTAAGTAATGCTAACAACTTATTCGTAAATCAAAAATAAAATATAAATGTTGAGCGCGTGAAAGGACATTATTTTGAATTTATTTCCATGCCTAGTATTCTGTTTATTCTGTTATTTTCAAGTATTTTTCATACCCTTTTTAATTTGTAGTATATCATAATTTAAATTTTTCTGCTTTTGTTAAATAACAGTATAGTTTAAAATTTAAAAACATCTCTAAAAAAAATATTATCTGTATGTCCCTAAATGAGTTTTTTTTTTAAAAACTCCTTGGGAATATTGTATATAATTATGTATAATATGTTTTCAATATAATAAAAAAATAAAAAATAAATTTTTTTAATTCTTTAAATGTATGAATCGATCAAAAACATGTTTTAAGTTAAAAAATATTCAAAGACCTAAATAAATTCAGTAATTTGGAGTTTGCATCAGTTGTGTGGAACCCACAATACACAAAATATGAAATATGAAGTCTTCAATAGAGAAAAATGAAGCTGCCAAAAATGCTCGAGATATTTGCGCAGTTTACGGTAAAGATACTATAGTTTATTAACTAATTTGTTGTAAAATGAATAATGAAGGAAAATATATTATTGACTGATGTGTTGCATTTTTTTTTTGTTGTGACCGCTTATTTTCTTCATTTGGAAAAAAATGCAATTTATTTTAACATCATTATCATCATCTTTCCTTTCCACACCTAATGGTGCATAGAGCACTGCATTGGCACACCAATCGCAGCGTATCTTTATCATTTTATTTTACGTGAAGGTAAGATGATCAGTCTTACGCTTCAATTGCCGGTCCAGGGACTATAAAATATACTTGTGTACAAAAACTTTTTAAAATAAATATTTAATTTCAGCCATGTCGGGAATTCAACACGAAACCTCTCACATGTGAGAACCATGGTAAGCGAATGCGCTGACCACTACACCAAAGTTCGACAATTTATGTTTACACCCAATAATAAATATCAATCCACCCTAATTTTACCGTGCTGTATGGGCTTGGGCTATACGATTGAGATGGCCCAACCATGTGTATCCACGTAGCGTAATTTTGTTTTGAATAACCAAACAAAACTAGTCACAAATAACAAGGCTGTCTCTATAATATATCACTAAGTCTATTGTGCAGTTTTCCAGTGTTTGTTGAACATGTAAATGTACCTATGTACCTCAATGATAAACTACTAAGTAAAGTAGAGAATCTATCTGAAAAAAACTTAAATAACGAGCTTATAACCTTAATTTATTAAATTCTTAAAGAATGGAATATGCGTACATAAAATACGTTTAGGTATTATGGTCAGAATTTAGTAATTTACTTGAGTTAATGATTATTGATTCTCTCTACAAAATTAACACAATTGTAAAAAAAAAATATTAGGCCGTTACTTTACTAATAGTAATGATATACTTTAAATTACATTGGATGTTAACATAAGTTTTGACCGCTTTTTTCCATATGAAAAATACACAAAAAAATGCAACAAATTAACCAATAATGTATTCTCTTTCATTATATTTACCAAATTTTAAACATTGAGAGCTTCTTTCCTCAGATTGAACACGAACAGAAGGGGTCGAAAATTCTCACTTTAGTCGATTTTACGTTCCGTTTTGAAGGCTGTAATCGTATTTATTTTTTTGGGAAGTAATTTTTAAAAACATTTTTGAGGTATTGTTACTAAAAATGTCATAGTTTTTAAGATGTTCTGTAAAAATGTAGTAGTATTGTGGACTTTTTACCATTATTTTATTTATTTATCGATGCTTTACAAAATTATTTCAAAACATCTTAAGAATTAAAATAAACTTTTGATTACATAAAAAAATAAAAAAATCTTTAGAACATATTTTTTCCAATCAATTTGAAATGTTTCAATGCTTTTTATTTCTTCAGGTAACTCATTGTACAGCTTTTAATCCCTTGTACAATGAGTTTTTTAACACGGTTTTTCTCTTCATTGGTAATCTTCTCTTTTTCATTGTTAGTTAAATTTGATTAAAAAAACAATATTTATCCCCTTAGTTAATTTGTGTATAAAAATTGCTACATTATATTTTATTTATTCCTTTTCTTTGAGCAAGCCAATTTCTTTGTTCATTTTGTTTTCGAAAATGTTGCTTTTTCATATGATTATAATTTTTGCGGGTTTTTTCAATACAAAATTTATTAAAACAAATAGTTTGATAAATGCGCACTCTTTGCTTTTTTTTCCCTGCAGCTTGATTAATTTTTTTTTTTTAAATCATGTCAGTACGTCAATCAATAAATAAACCAATAAATTAGTATAAAAAAATCTTAGTATAAATATGTAGGTATGTGTTCTCTGATATTGCTAAAATTGTTAAGGATAAATACTAAGAAAATCTAGTGAGGCCAAGAGAAAGCAAAAATGTAGACTTGCATTCGACCACGGATCCATAACTAATACATCATAATATAATATACAAATTACTACTAACACATTGCCACTGTTTTCTAAGAAAATTGTGACCAAATTATTACCTTATAACGTAAATGCTATGATACTATTTTTTACAGGTTAAGACGCATCCTTATTTTCAGAGATAAAAAAAAGCCGTTTGAAAAAAAACAGGCAAAGTCATAAAATCATAATAAAAGGATTTAAAAATGGGTATTTTATTTATTTCTACCATAATTGTCAAAAATTTCTTTAGATTCATCATAATGTAATGTTCTTGCTGAAGTTTTCTGGCTGTAGTCAGATCGAAAGTAATGAAATAATACGATTTTGCCACTTAAAAAATAAAAATACTTTTTCAAAATAAGCTCTTTTTTTATAACGTTTGTTGGGTTTTGATTGTAAATATTTCATTTTTACATTATGTTTTTAGAAAAAGTATATATGTATAAATATCAGCAATTCGATGGCACTAAATAAACAATTATTGAAGGAATAATTTAACCTAGAATTTAAGAAAAATAGCACAAAATAGTATATACTCATTTAATAAAAAATAAAAGAAGACCAGTGTAGCATTACCGCCGTGTTCTTATCAATATTTTACTTGATTGATTTCAAAGAATATTGAAGTATGTAGCATATATCGCTCAAAAAAAGAAATACGTCAGAAGGAGTAGAAGTCTCGTAAGAAAGAGAATAAAATGTGGTTAAAACCACATTCATAATTCAAAACAGACAGATTCACACTTACGACAGTGTACTTTTGGGGGTGCGATATATTATATTCGTGTGCACCTATGTTGGGAATTCACTAATTTTATTTTGCGGACTTTAATGTAAATAAATTATTTTAAAACTAGGAAATAGATTCACGGTAGTTGTTATTTCACGAAAAAATTGACACTGGAATAAACATTTTTTAAGTTTACAGAAGATAAAAATCACTCGTAAACGAGTGTAGGCGTATTTAAAAAAAAGTTAAGAATGATTAGCCTTTATTGACCTAGAGCACAAGGTTTACGATTCTCAAACAGGTCATTTAAATTAAGTGCAAACCTAAAAAATGTTAAAAAAGATAATGAATTTAAAAGTTATGACGCGGATAAATTAAAGATTTGAGTAAATTATAATTTTTGTTCAATTGAAAATCAAGGATTAGTCCTAATGTTCAATTATTGCTTTTACCATGCTAGATCAATACGTTATTAATTTATAGTGTCTATTGAATATAGTAAATGCAGTCCCTGTCTTCTTAAATAAGCCTTACTGAAGAAAGTTTTTAACATTTTATGTGATTTTTACGTTCTGCGATTCGATAACTCTATCTCCTCTTTCTCAATACCCACAGTAAAGAGTAAGTGAGACATCTAGATTTGACAATGTTTGATTATGTCCAAATGCTTGCAGACTGGCTGGATTTCCTCCCTAGGGAGTTGTCACTTCACAAAAGTCAACAGATGGAAGAGTTGAGTAAATGTGGATGTTCAAACATGGGCAGAATGGTGAATGTTACACAGTGTGTAAAGTGGCCACTTAAACCAGCCAATGACAGGTCATAAGCCCTGTAAATGCCTAGACTTCCAAATTTCTTCTCGAAAACTTTTTCCCTCTCTGTTGAAATAAATTTAAATATGAACAACTCCCTAGGGAGGAAATCCAGCCAGTCTGCAAGCATTTGGACATAATCAAACATTGTTGAATTACTACCTGGTAAAAGAAGAAGTATAAAAATTGGAAAATTGTTTCCAGGCGTTGCCTAGTAAGTGATTTGGTTCAGCCGGATGAATCTCACCCACGTGATAAAGGTTTCAGCTCTTTCACTTCACAAAAGTCAACAGATGGAAGAGTTGAGTAAATGTGGATGTTCAAACATGGGCAGAATGGTGAATGTTACACAGTGTGTAAAGTGGCCACTTAAACCAGCCAATGACAGGTCATAAGCCCTGTAAATGCCTAGACTTCCAAATTTCTTCTCGAAAACTTTTTCCCTCTCTGTTGAAATAAATTCATCTAGATTTGTTTTACTAAATGCGCTGAAAACACGTAACATCAAATCCATTCCTAAAACGGGCCCCAAATCATCATTTTTATCAAGCCATTATTAACAGGTAAGTAATAAAAGTAATTACAAACAGAATTAATACGTCTAGCTATTCTCCAATAATTTTTATCAAGTTTTTGTGATTTGTTTTTCATGTTTTTTGCTAAATTAATATTTTCTGAATATAATTAATAAGACCTTCATGCTTATGACCAATATAAAAAGTGTATCTTTTATTTGTGCATTAGCAGGTCGTTGCATGATGTAAATGACCTAGAACTAAAATGCAATTGAAAACATTATAAACTTAGGGGCTTACTTATAAACCTGGTATAAAATTACGCTTAGACATACTGGCAGAATAAAGATAGGAATATTATCCTTATTCTGCCGCTATAATAAGGATGGTATTCGCATCTGTATTTAACTACTACGCCTAGGTTTAACTTTTTACAAAATAAATGTTAAACATTATACAAAAAAACTACAGTCATAAGCCCACAATACTATCAAAGTTACACTCGTTTTTTTTTTTTATTACGTTTCATTCATCATAACAAAGTCATACAAGCATGTGTTGTCACCATTTAATTTTTGTTATTTTAAATATTTTTTATTTTGTACTAGAACTTTTTTTTCTATATGTTAACACTGTTTTTCTTTTTTTTGTAACGTTGAGTCTAACTTTTTATTTGCATTACAGCATGCTTTTTTGGTTATCACCCATCTTTTAAAAAATGCTTTATTAAATTATTACTTACTATGTTTACACTTTTTTTAATGCGCATGGGTATATAATGTGTAATTGAATCAGTAAAAAAGTAGTAATGGATATCTTGTCTTAATTCGACGATAAGATTCTAGAAACTGCTATGAATCAACATTGTAAACACAATACATATTTAGGTACACGAGTAAGCAGAAAAAAAACCTGTTCAAATATTTATTATTTTTCTTTATCCATCTGTAATGAAACATCTCATTTTCATTATTTGGAATTCTTTAAATAGGTTTACTATACACAATATCAATATTAGGTTCTTGCTTTGTGTATTTTTCTGGGAAAATGTATGAGTTTGTTTCTTTTTATTCTGATTCTTCCTTTTGGCCTGAGATCAGGCGTGGACAAGCACCACTCAAACCAGGACAGAGATTAAAATCGTAAAATACGGACCCATGCCTTATCTATGACGGTATGGTTGAAGATAAATTCTAACGAGCGATTACGAAGATACACCATCGGCCCTGTACTTCGAGTTTTGAGGTTACTTCATCGATGGCTATCGCGGGAACCCACCCCCTCACAGTACTCTTATCTCCTTTCTTCTTCTTATTTCACATCCGCTCCTAAGTAGAGCATGTGGACATCACCAGACGCCTTCGGGTGACCCTATCGCCAGCTAACACTCTCGCCTTCTCTCACGTCAATCCCGCGTGTCTTAGAAAGATCGTCGTCGAAGGCCTTCCAGGACGGCAAGAGCCCGTAGGCAGTGGTGTGGTCCTAAATAAAAAGTACCGTAGCGCACCGCCTCCACTTTGGTGAAGTTGGAGGGAAGTGGGAGGGAGGAGGGGGGACACATATTTAGACTTTTGCCAGTTATCGGCAATAAATACGTTTATTGTTATTTCAAACTGTTTGAAGAGACTAAAGTAGATATATTTTTGAAAATTAATATTTCTTCCTGACCAGAGCCGGAGTGCCGCTCCGCTCAGATAAAAAATGCCATAGTGCCGCTCCGGTGCGCTCCGGCCCGACTACACCACTGCCCGTAGGTGTAAAGAAGAGGCAACTTGGGTTTAAGTTCTCCCGAGGCATGCGCTGCACGTGTCCAAGGCAGGTTCACCGCCGCATCCTCAAGACGCTCGTTATAAGCGGCTGCTACGTCCTTTATTGAACTTCAATGTTAGTTATGAAATCTTATGCCTAATATTCTCCTCAAGCACTTACTCTTACAACTCAGAAGTTTGGTGGTTTGAGCGTTTGTAAGTTGCCAAGACTCGCACCAATATACGAGTACTGGCATTACTGATTTTGACCGAGTATAGACTAGAGTTCCAGACAACACGCATCGTGTTAAAAGTTGTTCCATTAATTCCTAGGCGGGTTGCGAACTCTTTGTGCACGCTTCCATCCTCAGTTATGTGAACTCCCAAGTATTTAAAACTGACAACTTTCACGACCCTCTGCCCATTATAAAAGAAAGGATGATCAGAGTCGGGACAGGATTTGTTTCACATAATCTAAATCTACATATCACACATGCACCGAAAATGACAAAAATCGCGTTTAAGTGAGCAGTTATTTCTTTCATTGCGATTTATTTCAATTTTGAATAGTTTTGAGATGGTTTATTTTTATCATACAAGTCTGTTTTAATAACGAAAGAGAAATAAGTACATTTTAATTTGACATATAACGCGGAATAAAGTTGGACAGTTCAGACAGTAGTAACAGCGCCATCTAGTGGTTAAAATCTGTCTATTAGAGGTAGCTACAGGGCATGCGTCAGATTATTTGCCGTAAAGTACAATGGCAACATTTTGGAAGAAATATTTTCACTATGAAAAATAAATATTGCCCTTTCATCATTTTCCATTGCTATGTCTTCTTGAAAACACGTATCGACGCAAACGCTATCGCTCTGCAGCCGGCTTCCTAATATCTAGACATAGAGATATAAGGAAAGTTACGTAAGTATGCTGTTTCGATACGTACCGATAAAAACAGTGTTTGTATCCCTCCAGCTCTTGGTACCACTATCCGCATCGGTCGTGAGCGCTTCGCAGCAGACCAATAAAATCCAATTTACTCTTTTAAAAAAAATCAGTTTAGTAATTTATATTTCAACCCATTTTTGATTTGTTATTTTATTAAACACTATTTTAAGATGTCCGTCTACCCAGTGCTGCCAACCTCCATTAAGCAAAAATCAGTAGATTCAGAAAACAGGGGGGGGGCAATGTTGTCAGTTCTTCAAAATTAAAAAAAAAAATGGCAAGCACGCTTCCAAAATATATTATGTTATATCCCAACTCAACACAGGGGTTTTGGCCTCATAGAGTAAGTGATACGTTATGTATATTTTTGTATTATGTATCTTTATATGAATAAATAAAACAAATAATAATAAATATATTTCAACCTAGATAGAGAATATTTTTGAGAAGTTTTTTATTTATTTTTAAACCCGCTAAGCCTCTATTTTGAGGCTTGTCAGCAGGTGGCATAGAGGGGACATAGAAGGAGGTAATGCAAAATACACCACAACACCCAGATCAATTAAGAAAAAAATATTTCTTGGGTTTTTTTTCTTGCAACTGACGGGAATCGAACCCGTGACGCCAGTTTTACAGTTGGCCGTCTAACCAACTACGCCACGGCACCTGCCATAAGTAAATATAAAAGTTTTGGGATTTCCAGAGCTTAGAAGAAGAATCCAAAAAAAAAATGGATGCGAAGGCTTCAAATTTTAATACTTTTCCTTAGAACAGTAGCTCAATTAATCAACAATATTTTTTAATGTTTATAAAAATATTTTAATGTAATACAACAAACATTTTTAAACTATACTTAAACTTAGCCATAACATATATGTGTATATTCAAATATCACTTTATATATTTTGTAACCCTGAAATAATGCATAAAATTAATATTTTTCTTATCATTTCCAAGAAATATAACAATAATAGTGCGAGTTTCTATTTGAAATCAGTCTTTTATGGTCAAAGATCACTTTATCAGAATACTATTATAATAAATCGCTTGTGTAATTTTTATATTACTCTCCTATCACGCGTTTAGCGATCACGTTGGTGGCAGGTTGCTCGGGAATTTGCACAATAATAGGTGCACAGTGAACAATGTCCGCGAATAGGCAAATGTTATTGGCAATTGTTCTACGATCGTGAGCGACGAGCGAAGATGATCAATAAAGGATCATTTATTAATTAGTCATTTATTTTTCTTGTGAAGGCAGTCGCATATGTTAATCAACTCTGCATAAGTGTTTCTATGCATGATGACGATCATGGTAATTATTTACAACTTCAAATGAAATAAATTACTCAGGGCCTGGGTTCTTAGATATTTGTAATATTTACACTTGGTAACAAAAGTCTGCGATGTATGCAAGAAAAGCGATTTGCTTATTAAGGTTGATAAATCGAAAGTGATCGTGCTTTTGCCGCTGCCGGCCCCTCTGCCTGGAACCAATTGCCTTCATACTTATGAATCATCGACAGCCCCAGTCAATTCAGATCTCAACATAATTCTCACTTCTTTAGTTTATCATACCCTTAATTTTAAATCAGAAAATATAATATGTAACTTTAGCTTAGTTAGAATGTAAGTTTACGTATACAATTGTAAAGCGCCCTTGAGGGGATTTTCCACAAAAATGGCGCTGTATAAATCAGTCAAACATTATTATTAATATTATTCTAGTTATTCATACTAGTATTACTTGCAGAATATATTATTTAAAATTTATTCATACCCGGCATTTTCAGAAAGTAAGTGTAGTACATTTTTATATTTTAAAAAAAAACGTAAAAGTAAAAAAAATACAGTATATTGTTGATACCCTTGTTAACTAAGGCGGCCTAAACAATTTATTGAACGACTTAGATTCAGACTTGGATTCAGATTCATATTATTATTTTTTTACCTCCCTGATGGTACCATGGGTGGAATTAAATTTTCAACCGACAAGCAGGTGTAAAAAGAGATTCTGCAGTAGGGCAAGAAGCTTGCGGGAGAGTTCGTCGAGGAAGGTATAAAGAAGCTTGTGCCACGGCTCACCACATGCATTTAACGGGATGGCAATTATGTGTAAAAATAGCCAACAAGCGCATCAACAATATCTAGTTTTTTTTTTTTCAAATTTTTTATTAAAAAAAAATCTAGTTCTCTTTATGAACATGCCTCGTATTATTGTGGGTGTTTTAAAACATCTGTCACAAATGCAATTTCATCGTAAAGAAATACATATATGCGATATCTGTGTCAGCGTGATGTAAATGTGCGTTGTCAGTGTTTTCAGGATTTAATTTAAATGGAGTTGAATAACCTTGGAAAATAAATATTTACTTTGAGTCCTGGTGCCGACCCTTAGTATGGGAGTGACATATGGAATTGGAAATACAAGGATGAAAGTAGGCTCAATGCTGACGAAATGCGATCTCTCAGGCGAATATGTGGTTAAACTATTTTCGATAAGTACACAAATGTCTAGATGCATGCATTGTACAAGTATTGTCGACACAATCAAGGAGTGCTGCGTTTGTTTGGACATGTACAGCGAATGGACGGTAAAAAACGGCTACAGAATTTTGTGATGCGAATTGTGATGGATACAGATAACGAGGAAGACCAAGATAGAGATGGTGTCATCAAAATCAACAAATACTTACAGATGGACATGTCAAAAGAAGGAATTATCCGAGTAAACAGTTGAGGCATTCTTTCATTTCATAAACGTTCAGAAATTTACCGGGATTGTGATGGAATAGCTTTATTCAAATGGATGGTCAAGCAATTAAGCAAAGAGTTTGAAATAGTGTTTAAAGTAATCACTTTTATGATAATTTAGGTCAAAAGACTCGAAAATATCAACGCGTGTATATTTCCTCCAGTCAAGGAATTAACAGGGGTCATTCTGCCTGTCATTCTCTAGTTACGCTGCCCAATATACACAGCATAACGTTCTTTATATTGTCCATGTATAAATATATGTTTAAACATATGTTCCGAATGTTTGAGTTTGTTGTTTGCCATATTGATGTGCCTTTTACTTATTTTTTAAAATTATTATTATTCAACAATGTTTGAGTATGTCCAAATGCTTGCAGACTGGCTGGATTTCCTCCCTAGGGAGTTATTTATATTAAAATTTATTTCAAAGAGAGGGAAAACATTTTTGAGAAGGGAATATGGAAGTCTAGGCATTTACAGGGCTTATGACCTATAATGGCTGCTTTAAGTGGCCACTTTACACAATGTGTAACATTCACCATTCTGCCCCTATTCGAACATCTATATTCATTCTTTTTTTTTCATCTGTTGATGTTTGTGAAGTTCAAGAGCTGAAACCTTTATTTATGCGGGTGAGATTCATCTAATTGAATTATTTCACCTACATACTAGGCAACGCCTGAAAATCTTATTTTTTCAATTTCTATACTTCTTAATGGACCAGGTGGATTTATCAACAATATTTTGATTTTCAGGGGTTGCCTGATATATAGGGGAAATAATTCAATTAGATGAATCTCACCCGCATAAATAAAGGTTTCAGCTCTTTAACTTCACAAACATCAACAGATGAAAGAATTGATGGAATATAGATGTGAAATATAGGCATAATGGTGAATGTTACACAGAGTGTAAAATGGCCACTTAAACCAGCCAATGACAGATCATAAGCCCTGTAAATGCCTTGACTTCCATATTCCCTTATTTAAGGTATTCTCCATCCCTGTTGTAATTTGTTAATATTTTCATTTTGTTAATCTTTGTTTTTAATTTTTTTATAAAATTGTAAGATTCAATATGTCCATGCATTTATAATTTTCTCAAACTGAACGGTTTGGGTAGGTAGGAAGAAATTGCCTTAAAGCAATATGCCCGCCCTTATATATATATATATATATATATATATATATATATATATATAAGGGCGGGCAATATATAAATATATATTGTGTATGTATATAAAGTGTCAAATAAATAATCTCGAGACTCAAATTTGTGTCGAGATTATCATATGCCTTGTAAAACCGCCTTCCATATTCCCTTTAAAGACCTTCTACGTCTAAATATCTGCTCAAGCCGGGGTAGTTTTTTTATAATAAATAATTTATTTTTTAAATTTAAATTTAAAATGTTTTATTTGTCTCTCTCTGAATCAATTATAAGATACGCTATAACTTCCTGGGAGTTATCAAGTGAAACTAATTTTAATTTTATTCAAACTTTGCAAAATTCTATGATCAAATTGCTACTACATAAAGATGTATACCGCCAGAGACACAATATTTCAATATCATTGATGTATAAATCTGTTAATAAATTATCTGTTAGGGTTCTACATTGGTACAAATTAATTTGTCAGCATGCGTCGCACTCCGAGTATAAACACAAGTTGGTGCATGATTACAACACCAGGTTTACTAGTAGCTTACCCATAACATACCGCACACCGCATCTGAGGACATAAGTCTCCTTGGCGGTGCCCACATACACGGAAAATTTGCTCGTTGTCAAACGAGAAAAGCTGCCCGAAGGAGCTCTCTGAAATCTGGTAGCCTTTGCATCTTTGTGCTGAAAAGTAATCCAGAAGTACATAATATGTACTTCATTGGATTGAGAAGAGAGGGAAGTGAATTCTTCACTGACTGGGATTAAATTGATTGGACATGATCAATTCGCCGAAATGATTACAAAACTTTTTAAAAGCCTTGAAATTCTTTTTAGAAGCCACCAGATCTGTATATCCGACAGGACCTATAATAGGGCCACGGATAGTAGCGAGAAGCTCCATTCGGTAACCATAGAGAAGGGGAAAGGGACAAGACTTTTACAGACAAGACAAGGTTTACTAGTATGGAAGGGCAAGCTGTTCCTAGATATTGCAATAAATATGGCAAAAGGACACTGCAATACAGTACACCTAAAATATTTAACTTGTTACCAAACAATATTAAAAATACTGAGTTAATACAGGAGTGAGACGTTTGCTCAAATTATGGTTAATAGAAAAAAGTTTTTTGTAAGAGTGATAGTTTTTAATTTTTGATAATGCAATATGAAATGTTTTTCAAGTAAAATTATTGTTAATGTAGGTTAAGTGTGTATATATATTTGTAAAAAAGTATCGTGATATAAAGTCACGCTGAATGCAAAATTCTCGCGTAAATATTACAATAATTACTCAAATCCGTTGTGTTCTGTGCCGTCCGAAAATCACAAGATTTTCCGTGACGCATTGCAAAGGTCATTCTGATTCCGGGTAAATTGGTCTTGGAAAACGGAACTAAAAATCGCGGGGTTTTCGTTCAAGAATTCTCTTCTGAACAATCTGAACTTCCGGAACTTCGTGACACATATATTACGATTTTTGCACTTACTATTGTATGTATTGTATCCGCTTCATTATGACTGCAGAGATTATTTTTATACATGTCTACACATCCGGATTCCTTTTGTTAAAACATCAAATTTTAAAGTTGTGAAAAGTTAAAATTTAATCGGGTGGTCGTCCAGTGGCTGAACTCACGGATGTCCGAGTTTTGAACCTTACTTTACTCCAACTTTACTTCAATTTTACAATAGTGAGTTATTTTTAACCCTTTGAAAATGGATCTCAATTTCAATATTTAGGTAAATTGTAAGAGAGGGATTTTTTTTTTTAATATATAAAATAAATCTGCATCATTAAAACAATCAGATACCCTTAAAACCCCTGTTGAGTTATAGAAAACTATAAAAATAATATCAATAATATTTTGAGTTTGTCTAAATTTGTGTAGTCAAGGACTGGATTCAACTACCCGGGGAACTGTCAATATTAACATATAACAGCAGAGATGAAGAACATTTTAGAGAAGGTAATACAGAAGTCTAGGCATCTACAGGGCTTATGACCTGTCAATGGCAGGTTTAAGTGGCCACTTTACACACTGTGTAACATTTACCATTCTGCTCATATATGAACATAAATATTCCTTCAATTTATTCATCTGTTTATGTTTGTGAAGTTAAAGAGCTGAAACCTTTTTTTATACGGGTGAGATTCATCTAATCTAATGTTCACATCTGGGCAGAATGGTGAATGTTACACAGTGTGTAAAGTGGCCACTTAAACCAGCCATTGACAAGTCATAAGCCCTGTAGATGCCTAGACTTCTGCATTACCTTCTCTAAAATGTTCTTTATCTCTGTTGTTATATCTTAATTTTATAGATTTTATCAATATTATCACTCCTTGTCCGCTACTAAGTTAGAGCATACGGTATACACAAACAGTCTCCTGTCCTCTATGTTAACTACCAACTCCTGTTCATCCTTCCAAGTGCTTTTTAAAAAAGATGTGTGATGGAAAGTGTCTAAATATATGAAGAATTTTCATAGAAGTTGATACGAAAGTGTAGTGATATCACTTTATACACTGTAACTTTTGCTACTAAAATTGGCGTCAAAAATCACTACTACTATTTTGTCATTAATTTCAATTGTGTATTTGCAATTTTTTTTTAAAAAGTACAAAAATTACGATAAAAAAAAAGGTTTTGAATTTCTATTGGCTGGCGAAAGAATTCAGAATAATCATACCTACATTAAAAAGGATTCAGCTCTTTGCGTATTTGTTTACAAATATTTAAACGTACTCCAAATATTAAATGTTATTGTAATAATGTTATAAACCATTTTTTCTTATGTGTCCGGGTGGATGAAGAATACAATTATGTGTGAAATAGAAACACAGTCCTGGACGAATGTTTTTGGCTCGATGACTCAGGTATAAATTCTGAAAAAGGAAATCGAGTGAAGAAACGTTTGCCTCGAAATTTAGTGGTTTGCGTGTTTGCATACATGTTCGAGGTCCTGGGTTCGATTCCAGGAAGGCTGTCTCAAAATAATTGTTTTTAATGGTGGTTTTACACTAAAGTATTTTATTGTCCTTGAAGCATAAGACTGATCACCTTACGATCGAAATACGTTGCATTTGATTTAACTGTTTATTGCCCTATGCACTGCTGGGTGCATAGGGCAATGTACTGGTGGGTGCGTATGGTGTATTATAATAAAAATAATAATGATAAATCTTGGTTAACCATTATAATACAATGTGATAAATACAAAAATGGTAACATAAGTACCTATACATGATTAAATGACAAACTTATCGCCACTAGCAATTGCTCACAGTCAAACCATAACTAAATCAAAAATACAATAATAAAAATTAAATTTTAAAAAAAAAGTTTAGAAAACCGAGTGAAAACATCATATAAGATTTCATCTTTCAAAATAGTAGCTGCTCGATTGTGGAATAATCTACCCACTAATGTTAGATCCGCCCCTTCTTTATTTACATTGAAATCAAGATTGAAATGTCGTTATCTAAATATTTGAGTGGTTCCTTTCTCCTTCTTCTTTCCTTCCCATCTCCTTTCCTTTCTATCTCCTCTCCTCTCTTTATAGTATAGTGTTATTGTTTTTTTCAGTTAATTTTTGGTTTTAATTATGTATAAAATTATAAGATAAAGTATAATTCCTTAGAGTATGTCCATGTACATTTTCTCAAACTAAACGGTTTGGGTAGGTAGGAAGAAATTGCCTTAAGGCAATATGCCCGCCCTTTTATGTATGTATATTGCGTATGTATATAAAGTGTAAAATAAAAAAATAAATAAGATTATGGTGTCTATTGCTTACATTAATTACATTTAATATATTTTAATTTGTACAATTGCATCTTCTAAATATTCATTTATAGTAAAAACACATTTATTTATTAGAAATACTTTTAACACTCCTCTGATTTTTTAATACAATTTATTTCCTGAATTTTTTTTGGAAGCTTACTTTAATTTTTAAAGCATATTTTTTTAATGTAATCTCATCAAAAATTCCTTGTTTCAAAAAACTTTTATCATTCTTTTATGTACTCATATGTTTCTTAGTTGGGGCAAGTATGTAGTGTTTTCTTATAACAACGCCAGTGCGTCCTCCGATTCAGGTTCACGTCCCGTTTCGATATAAAATGCAGATGAATTGTCTGCAGTGGACATCCAGGATGTCGATTATCTTTTTTTAAACAAGCAGGGGTGGTCTTTTCTACCCCCCAGAGATTGTTTATTTCGGTCATTTTTATTTTTTGAACGCGACGACACTGCTTCACATAATGGCCACACTGATGATCAACAGTCAAATGACGTATAAAATTGTTTAAAAAAACTAATGCGGTTTAGTCAATTCAACCTGAATAATATTTTATTTAATATGTAATGTTTTTCAAATAAAAATATTATTGGTGTAGGTATTATTCATAAATTCCTTTCATATCCTTTCTTTCCTATCTGCTGACAAGCCTCTACAATAGAGGCTTAGCGGTTTTTTTTTTTTTAATAAGTAAGTATGAAACAATCGAAGCAATATCCTGCCGACGAGTTGTATGCTTACCATTTATAAGGACTTTAATTTTAAGTTTATTGTGTAAATATATTTTTTAAATGAATGTTTTGAGTTTTCCAATTGGGCATACTCAAAACATTGTTAAATAATCTAATTGGTAAAACAACAAGTACAAAAATTGAAAAATTGTTTGCAAGCGTTGCCAGTAGGTGAATCGGTTCAGCTGGATCAATCTCACCCACGTGATAAAGGTTTCAGCTCTTTTCTTTCACATTAATCAACAGATGGAACAGATGAGGAAATGAGGATGTTTAAACATTAGCAAAATGGTGAATACTTCAGTGTGTAAAGTGGCCACTCAAACCAGCCAATAACAGGTCATAAGTCTTGTAAATGTTTAGACTTCTATATGCCCTTCTTAAAAGTGTTTTTCTTCTATGTCGCAACAAATTTAGGAAAAAAAATGTTTGGGCTAATGCTTAAGATCGCAATAATGTTGCAAATAAAAATCATCATGTTTGATTTCACGTGATTGTATTTTCTTTATGTTTTATCATCAGTGTGGCCAGATCAGATGGAAAGTGATAACGCATGCAAAAAATAAAAATCCCCAAATTAACCACTCTCTAGAGGGTAGAGATGATTCAGAATAGCACCCCAAGCGTTGTTATAGCTCCCGAAAGGCATCCAAAGTACCATGATATAGGTACGACTCAAAATGTACAAATTATGAAGCTTTACTAAAAAGGTTAGAAAATACATTTATTATTTAGGTACATAAATAAATCGAACTGGTTTTAAGCTTTTTTTATGTTTTTCACGGTCTAGTGCTCATTCACATATATGTTTATCACATCGATTTAAAATCCTTAACCAGCACTTCTCCATAAGAAGTTTTTATCGCGTCAGTAATTACCGACAAGTTCGACCATTGTGATTGAGTTACTGGTCAATGATATTTTAATGGTTGTCATAAATGCTTACTAACAATTCTACGCTTATATTTACTCCAATGTCCGTTAAAAATTAATTCGTTCGGTTGAACTCAAAAGCACAAAATCGACTCTGTTTGAGAAATAACAAAATATTTACCAAGCAGACAAATAGAAAAAACGACCGATAAGTATAAATAGTTTCTTTAATATAACTTACTTGTAGAGAATATAAATATGCCGTTTTTGGGTCTAATTACTTCATGGTAATTTGTCAATATCCTATGACGTCAATAAATGCTGTAAGTATTTGTAATTATATTTTAAACAATAGCGTTCGCCACAATAATTTAATTGATGGTTTATTTATTCAAAATAAATCTGAACAAATTGGATAAGGCTCACAACATTATGATTTTGGACATGCATAGTAAATTTGTTGTTTTCTGCTTTACGTCTCCAATCGGAACGTATTTAAAAGATTCTAGATTTTTCTTAAATCATCTTTTTAACAGTGTAAGTAATAATTTTATATGACTGTTCCATAAATATGTTTTTTAATTGTATTTAATAATGTTTAAGTCATTTCTTATTTCCCGGAATAGGTTTAAATAACTCCAGGGAATACAATATAAATATGTCGTTTGAAAAAAAATAGTCCGAATTTTTTGTAAAAAAATTGTTTATGGTTTACGCCCGTAATTTTTATATTAGCATAGAGGAAATTTTCGTGGCGCTTAATGTGACTCATTCAATAATTGAGCAAGTCTTTTTTATATAGAATTTAGCAAGTTCCTATCTTCACTAATTTTGTGAATTTTGGGACCACAACCCGGATCATTATTATATTTAGATTGCTCATAACAGCACAAAATAAATTGTGAGGCTCAAAGGGGTGAAATTTCACAGCGCCCGAGATTCTAGTTAATCAACTGAGACCCGCAGGGCCGTGAAAGCGAGGCCCGAAGGGCTGAATTTCCTAGGATATTACAGTCTGCGATAGCCGACTGTTGCCTTCTAGTTATTATTCATTAATCATATTTAGGTTCTGAATTTTTATCTCTGCACCCAAGGGACAAAATTACAGAAACTTCCTAATTTTTAGTTTACCTTTTCTTAGTTAAAGCAGGCACATCTTCTTGACTGACTCCTTGTCGTCAAGTCCTTTGCATTACTAGGTACATAAGTATGAGGTATGCAGGTAATAAATGTCTTAAATTATCTTGGTATTTTGTCTAATTTAGCTACTAGCTAACTAGCCCTCGATCGCAATGAGACGGTACGAATTATCATCAAATAAATAAAATGTAGTTACGAAACTATTACTTAGTGAACGTTGATTTATTTCTCAAAATTAATTAGAAATTAACCAATGTTTACCGAATAACTATAGCATATCGGTACACATTGTTTATCAAATCAGCAAATATTATTCATGCAAAAAATGTTATTATCATTATATATATATAATTCTTCAGTACGTTTGATGTCACTGAACTTCTCCTAAACGGCTTAACAAATTTACGTGCAATTTTCAGCGAAATGTAGATTTTTGCGCTGCGCGTGTTCGTAGATATTAAAATCTTCAATCTAATATGTAAAAAAGATGTAAGGAGCATAAATGTTTTATTCGTCGATTTACCAGGGTTGCATTCGACGAGAATGCATACACGAAAAAATGGAACGATGTTGTTTTTTGCGTGTAAAATAACTTTGTTTTTTAGTGTTTACAAACGACTTTCCCAATTAGATGCTTTTCTTACATTCCTTACAATTTCTTCCTATTCATTTCTTTTTACTGGATTTTTGGTAATACTTAAATACTATTAACTGACATTTAATCAATTTTTGGAAATCGCATTCATTTATAATGTGCACCCCTGATGGTGAGAAGAGTCAAGTTTGACATTCACAAAAATAATGCTGAATTTGAAAATGAATTATTTTATGTTTTGGAATTCAACCGTAAACAAGTACCTAGATACCTACTTAAATTCAATAATTGAATATTAATAATTTTTACTTTTGGAATTCAATCATTAAGTAGATACCTATTTATCAATAAAAAATCTTTTTCGAAGATAATAGCACGCAAGTCAACGTTTAGCAAGGACAACGTCTGTCGGTCCGCTAGTTGTGTATAATTTTAGATGAATTTCGTGTAAAAATCCGTATAATTAATATAATTCGCTTTCTTAATGTCGGCAAATATCGGTAAATCCCATCCCGCCTCGTTGTAACACGGGTCCTGATATAAATGAATATATAATGCCATAAAAAATAGCTTATATTGATGTTCAAACAAAGTCAGAATGGTGAATGTTACACAGTGCGTAAACAATCAAATGACAGATTGACTTCCACACTTCTTTCTCAAAAAGGTCCATCCCGCCGTCTCTGTTGAAAATATTTACGTAATAAGTTTAGCATTATATTTTATTTCAGACATAATCGTGTCATTATAATGATTATTTTAACACTAGCAGTAGGTAAAATTTTCAAAATCCATTGTTTGAATTTCAAAACATAGAAAATATACTAATTAACCCAGCATTAAAAGTGTGTCCACACATCATTAGCATAGAAAACAAACTACTACATTGAAACAGTCGTTTGGAACATTAACAAAGCGTAACTTATGGTTATCAGTCATGGATGACGGATTATTTTATTTTCCTAAAAAAATCCACTAAAATGTAGTCAACACATCGCTAGCCCAAAGCAACAGTGAGATAGACCCAACATTTACGATTTTTAGATACACATGCAGATATGTTGATAAATAAAATAAAAATGAATGTTTTTAAATAATAGAATATTAAACTTTTATTGTTTACCTTTGTGAAAATGTAGTACCTGTTCATAATTTACTTCAAATAATTTAATTCAGTCAGACCCTTTGCACGTCTCGAAGTCTGATTATCTCAGAATATGTTCTGCAGACATATTTCACTGTTGCTTTGGGCTAGCGACATTGTAATGTTTTTTAAATTATTTCAATAGAGTGGCTTGGCGTAGTTTTTGTATATACTCATAAATACTTTCTTGTTTTGTACCATAAATTTGTGTATATGTTTCCAATTGCGGGCTCCACGGTGTAGTGATTAAGACGCTTGACTCATACACGGAAGGTTCCGGGTTCGGTTCCCGGTGAGAACACAAAAATTAAATAAGATTTTTCTCAAGCCTGTGTATTCTGTGATCTAATTCACC